>NC_090735.1:1112607-1120107 GCF_036898095.1 Palaemon carinicauda
AAAGATAGTAACAAAGTATGGCAAAATTACGGTCGCCTGTATTTTACTGAAATACGACTGGGAACATTATATTTTTTACGGAGATTTTCCGATTAAAATACCGTTGTTTTTTTTTAAGTGTAGCTTGTAATCTTTGTTTTTGTTTTTTTTTTCATCTCGTCTTTGGTCTTTGTTAGAAATACTTTGATATTTGCAAAGACTGAAATACAAAGGTTTCAAGTGAAGTAAAACCTTCTGTTTAGTGATTTCATGCTCCCGTCTATTGTATTTATTTAACCATAAATACCTAAAATAATTTATTTACTTATTTTTACGCGATGGACTACATAAAAAATTGTATTCAGTTACATTTACGTGATGGGCTACAATAATGATTTTATTTAGTTACATTTACGTGATTGACTACAATAATGAATTTTAGTTACATTTACGTGATGGAATACAATAATAATTTTATTTAGTTACATTTACGTGATGGGCTACAATAAGAATTTTATATAGTTATATTTACGTGATGGACTACAATAATAATTGTATTCAGTTACATTTACGTGATGGACTGCAATAATAATTTTATTTAGTTACATTTACGTGATGGACTACAATAATAATTTTAATTTAGTTATATTTATGTATTCAGTTACATTTACGTGATGGACTACAATAATGATTTTAATTTAGTTATATTTACGTGATGGACTACAATAATAATTGTATTCTGTTACATTTACGTATTGGACTACAATAATGATTTTAATTTAGTTATATTTACGTGATGGACTACAATAATAATTGTATTCAGTTACATTTACGTAATGGACTACAATAATAATTTTAATTTAGTTATATTTATGTATTCAGTTACATTTACGTGATGGACTACAATAATGATTTTAATTTAGTTACATTTACGTGATGGACTACAATAATAATTGTATTCTGTTACATTTACGTATTGGACTACAATAATGATTTTAATTTAGTTATATTTACGTGATGGACTACAATAATAATTGTATTCAGTTACATTTACGTAATGGACTACAATAATAATTTTATTTAGTTACATTTACACGATGGACCACAATAATTGTATTCAGTTACATTCACATGACGGACTGCAATAATAATTTCATTTAGTTACATTTCCATGATGGACTACAATAATGATTTTATTTAGTTACATTTCCGTGATGGACTACAATAATGATTTTATTTAGTTACATTTACGTGATGGACTACAATAATGATTTTATTTAGTTTCATTTACGAGATGGACTACAATAATAATTTTATTTAGTTACATTTACGTGATGGACTACAATAATATTTTTTTAGCTATATTCACGCGATGGCGTACAATTAATTTATCATAATAATTGTATATGGCTTTTGCTGGAATAAAGATTATTATTATTATTATTATTATTATTATTATTATTATTATTATTATTATTATTATTAATACTGTATGCGATATAAATGTCTGAAGCGTAACCAAACTTGTAGAATAAATGATAAATACCACAAAGCAAAAACACGAATAGTGCTGACGTCATTTTGCTCTCCTAAAAAAAAAAAACCAAGAAAAAGAAAGCGCGAATTACGCTGTGTATTAGTTACTCTGGCAATGAAATCTTAGTCGTTTGAGAAAGCCACAAGACGCAAACTATATGTTCCCCCCTCTCTCTTTCTCTCTTCATGTTGGGAATATGTACAACAATTGGGTAGCTCATGGACCGCACACGCTCACACTCTTGCTTCCTTGTGTTCGGTTAAAAAAAAAAAAAAAAGTGATCTTACCTCATGTACTTGCATATACAACTGATTGGTTTCTGGATGCATTTGTGTTGGTAGAGTTCAAGTTACATGCGTGTGGCTGTATCTCAAATGTGTATGACTTTCAGCATAACCACATTTGGAGAATTTGTTTGCTTTTCGGGACATGGAGGGGGGGGGGGGTAAGGGCAGAAGAAGGAGGGAAAAAGGCTAAATTTCAGGTGGAAAGATAAATTATCGAATGTCAGGAAGGAAAATGGTCTGCGAGAACAAGATGTACTGGGCAGAAGGAGATGGAGAAGGCTGACTAGAGAAAGCAACCCCATATAGAAATGGGAAAAGATGAAGGCAAAGTAGACGTGGTAGTAGTTTGCTTCTCAGTATAAATGTGCTTTACGGTAAAGATAGATGGAGAAGAACAAGAGGCCGGAAAAGGAAAAAGATTCGCGGCAACTGACTGGAGCATGTACATGAAAATGTAATGGCCAGACAATTTATACAAAGTTAGAGACAGGACCGAGTGGAGGCAATTGACAGTCCACGTCGAAGACATGGCACCTAGATTGACAAATAAGTCGATTGGAAAATAAACCTAATGGTGATGTTCTTTAAGTAACGGTCATAGCTTATAATTTGGGAAAAAACCCGTCGTCCCACAGATTCGCTTTGAAGTACAACTTCAAAGATAAGTATTAACGGACCACTAAGCAATGACTACGATGCACTACATAAGGTGTGTCGATTGCTACTTGCCTCGGGGTGAATAGCAGTAGGAATTTGGTAGAACTGAAGTACAGAGAATAGTGAAGAAATCTAGCTGTTTGAACCGCCCTACCCTATGGTTCCTGCTTTTCAGTTCACTGTTATTGTTATTATTATTTTTATTACAAGCTAAGTCACAATCCTAGTTGGAAAAGCAGGATATTATAACCACAAGGGCTCTAACAGGGAAAGGTAGCCGGGTGCGGAAAGGAAACAGGGAAGTATAAATAACAATTAATGAGCAATTGAAATAAAATGTTTTAAGAACAGGAACAAATAGTGTACTAGAGTGTACCGTCAAGCAAGAGAACTCTAACCCAAGACGTTGGAAGGCCATGGTACAGAGGCTATGGCACTACCCAAGAATATAGAACAACATTGACACGTTGAGGAAGGATTCCATCTTTCTCTCCGAATCGAATAAAAACTACAGTAACAGCAACCTTCGAATGGGAAGTGCAGTCCAAACAGAGATGTGTAGGGACCTTGTGGAGCTTTATGAATAATAATGAAAATGACTTGTGAAGATGGAAAAGGTACCAAATACGTTGATCAGAAGGAATCTTGTGAACTGTACCAAATTGTCCAAGTAAGTGAGAAGTTGAATCCTCGTTAATGCAAGGTCTTTAATCCTCGTTTACACAAGGTCTTCAATCCTCGTTTACGGCGGTCTTAAATACTTGTTTACGCGAGGTCTTGAATATTCGTTTACGCGAGGTTTTAAATACTTGTTTAGGCAAGTTCTTAAATCCTTGTTTACTTGAGGTCTTGAATCCTCGTTTACGCGAGGTCTTAGATCCTCTTGTACGCGAGGTCTTAAATCCTCGTGTACGCGAGGTCTTGAATCCTCTTTTACCTCATGTAAACGAGGATTTAAGACCTCACGACGAGGAATTAAGACCTCGCGTAAACAAGGATTTAAGACCTCGCGTAAACGAGGAATTACGACTTCGCGTAAACGAGGATTTAAGACCTCATGTAAATGATGATTTAAGACCTCCCGTAATGGAGGACTTGAGACCTCGCGTAAACGAGGATTTAAGACCTCGCGTAAACAAGGCTTTAAGACCTCATGTAAATGAGGAATTAAGACCTCGCCAAAACAAGGATTTAAGACCTCGCCTAAACGAGGAATTTAAGACTTCGTGTAAACGAGGATTTAAGACCTCGCATAAACGAGGACTTGAGACCTCGCGGTAAACGAGGACTTGAGACCTCGCGTAAACGAGGACTTGAGACCTCGCGTAAACGGATTTAAGACCTCGCGTAAACGAGGATTTAAAACTTCGTGTAAACGAGGATTTAAGACCTCGCGTAAACGAGGACTTGAGACCTCGCGTAAACGAGGATTTAAGACCTCGCGTAAACGAGGACTTGAGACCTCGCGTAAACGAGGATTTAAGACCTCGCGTATACGAGGACTTGAGACCTCGCATAAACGAGGACTTGAGACCTCGCGTAAACGAGGATTTGAGACCTCGCGTAAATGAGGATTTAAAACTTCCAAAACGAGGATTTAAGACCTCTCGTAAACGATGTTTTAAGACCTCGCGTGAACAAGGGTTTAAGACCTCGCGTAAGCGAGGATTTAAGACCGCTTGTAAACGAGAATTTAAATCCTCATTTATGCGAGGTCTTAAATCTTCATTTATTCTAGGTCTTAAATTCTCGATTACGCAAGGTGGTAAATCCTCGTTTACGCCAGGTCTTTAATCCTCGTTTAACGAGGTCGTAAATCCTGGTCTTAGATCCCCCGTTTATGCGAAGTCTTAAATACAGAGTTTTGTTAGCAGCATGCGATCTTTAAATTCTCATTATCTTAATTTTCATAATGTTTGCGCATGTTGGCACAGTCAACATTTCTGAAACACGAGACCTCACTGTCGATTGTTGGGTTGGCGTACTTTGGTTCCCTTCAAGGAATAAATCTAAATGAAGCAAGCATCCGTAAGTATACTGCCCCTACAACTCTTACCTAAAGTTGTAGCTGTTGTCCAATCTGACCCATCTTCATAATAGTAATAATAATGATAATAGCGATAATAGCCGGGACATGGTTAAGTCTTTCCACCACATAGCGCTCATGGTGATAGTAATATTTGATGACTATAATTTTGCTTACGTTCTCGCGTTAATGATAAGATTAAAGTCCTCAATATGATATATCAGGAAAGAACGACAAGATGCCATATAACTTTGTATAGAAGGAAATTAACAGGGCGGTTACCATTTCATTTTTGAATAAAAGGAAACCCTCTCTGTAACCCATTCTCTCTGGTTACCCAAAACACACACACACACACCCACTGCCCTGCTTTCTCAACTGCTTGACTCCCTTCTCCTTCCTTGGCCTCTTCATAGTGATGCTGTCACGCTATGATACTTGACGATCTGTGATGCGTTTTCTTGATATACGAGTGGGTAACAACAGCATAAATCAACAACAGCATAAATCACCGCGGATTTTTTCCCCCACTTCAAGCTGCTACTTAGAGTTGCTCAAGTTAGATGGGGGGGGGGGGGGGTGTTGAAGTCTTCACTGAGGCTGGTTGCAGTTGAGTTTTTTTTTTCTCTGTTGGCGACGGTCCGAAAGGATCCGACGCTGGTCTTGAATTTGGTGGGAATTTTAAGCCCGGGATCTGTGGAGCGAATTGGGAAGATTCAAGCTACTTTAGATTTTGTTACTTTGTTTCCCACCTAAAAAAGTTACTTAGATTTATGTTACGATTTTCCCAGCTAAAAAAAGTTACTTGGATTTTTATATTGTTTCCCAGCTAAAAAAAAGTTACTTAGATTTATGTTACTTTTGTTTCCCAGCTTAAAAGAGTTACTTAGATTTATGTTACGATTTTCCCAGCTAAAAATAGTTACTTGGATTTTCACTTTGTTTCCCAGTAAAAAAAAGTTACTTAGATTCAGTTTACTTTGTTTCCCAGCTAAAAAAAATTACTTAGATTTATGTTACATTATTTCCCAGCTAAAGAAAATTTCTCAGATTTACGTTACTTTGTTTCCCAGCAAAAAAAAGGTGCTTAGATGTATGTTAGATTGTTTCCCAGCTTAAGAAAATTACTCAGATTTGCGTTACTTTGTTTCCCAGTAAAAAAGTTACTTAGATTTGTTACTTTGTTTCCCAGGTAAAAGAAAGTTACTTAGATCTATGTTACTCTATTTCCCAGCTAAAAAAAAATTACTCAGATTTATGTTGATTTGTTTCCCAGCTAAAAAAGTTACTTTATTAAATGTTACTTTGTTTCCCAGCTAAAAATGTTACTCACATTTATGTTACTTTGTTTCCCAGCTAAAAAAGTTACATTTATGTTACTTTGTTTCCCAGCTAAAGAAAATTTCTCAGATTTGTTTTACTTTGTTTCCCAGCAATAAAAAAAGTTATTCAAATTTATGTTACTTTGTTTCCCAACTAGAAAAATTATTCACATTTATGTTACTTTGTTTCCCAGCTAAAAAAATTATTCACATTTATGTTACTTTGTTTCCCAGAAAAAAAAGTTACTCACATTCATGTTACTTTGTTTCCCAGCTAAAAAAAGTTACTCACATTTATGTTACTTTGTTTCCCAGAAAAAAAAATAAAAAGTTATTCACATTTGTTTTACTTTGTTTCCCAGCTAAAGAAAATTTCTCAGATTTGCGTTATTTTGTTTACCAGCTAAAAAAGTTATTCACATTTATGTTACTTTGTTTCCCAGCAAAAAAAAAAAGTTACTCACATTTATGTTACTTTGTTTCCCAGCAAAAAAAGTTATTCACATTTATGTTACTTGGTTTCCCAGCTAAAGAAAATTTCTCAGATTTGCGTTACTTTGTTTCCCAGCTAAAAACGTTATTCACATTTATGTTACTTTGTCCCCCCCCCAAAAAAAAAAAAAAATAAAAAGTTACTGACATTTATGTTACTGTGTTTCCCAGCTAAAAAAAAAAGGTTACTCACAGTTATGTTACTTTGTTTCCCAGCAAAAAAAGTACTTTGTTTCCCTGCTAAAAAAAAGTTACTCTTATGTAACTTTGTTTCCCAGCTAAAAAGGTTACTCACATTAATGTAATTTTGTTTCCCCGGTAAAGAAAATGACTCAGACTTATATTTTTTCTTTTTAATATCTTTGACCTTACACAAGATTGAGATATTGAACGTTTATTTTAATATTATCCTTGACGTTACATAAGATTGAGATACCGAACGTTTTAGTAACATATCTTTTTTTTTTATATATTATCTTTGACGTTACACAAGATTAAGATACCGAACGTTTTTTTAACATCTTTTACGTTACACAAGATTAAAATACCGAACGTTTCTCAACATCTTTGACTTTACACAAGATTAACATACCGAACGTTTTTCAACATCTTTGACGTTACACAAGATTAAGATACCGAACGTTTTTTAACATCTTTTACGTTACACAAGATTAAAATACCGAACGTTTTTCAACATCTTTGACGTTACACAAGATTAAAATACCGAACGTTTTTCAACATCTTTGACGTTACACAAGATTAAAATATCGAACATTTTTCAACATCTTTGACGTTACATAAGATTAAAATACCGAACGTTTTTCAACATCTTTGACTTTACACAAGATTAAAATATCGAACGTTTTTCAACATCTTTGACGTTACACAAGATTAAAATACCGAACGTTTTTCAACATCTTTGACGTTACACAAGATTAAAATATCGAACATTTTTCAACATCTTTGACGTTACATAAGATTAGAATACCGAACGTTTTTCAACATCTTTGACTTTACACAAGATTAGAATATCGAACATTTTTCAACATCTTTGACGTTACACAAGATTAAAATATCGAACGTTTTTCAACCTCTGAGGTTACACAAGATTAAAATATCTAACATTTTTCAACATCTTTGACGTTACATAAGATTAAAATACCGAACGTTTTTCAACATCTTTGACTTTACACAAGATTA
>NC_090735.1:1127056-1139556 GCF_036898095.1 Palaemon carinicauda
AAATATAGAAATATCTAGAATACTTGATTTGGATATAATTAAAATATAAAATATCTAGAATACTTGATTTGGATATAATTAAATATAGAATATCTAGAATACTTGATTTGGATATAATTAAATATAAAAATATCTAGAATACTTGATTTGGATATGATTAAATATAAAATATCTAGAATACTTGATTTGGATATGATTAAATATAAAATATCTAGAATACTTGATTTGGATATGATTAAATATAAAATATCTAGAATACTTGATTTGGATATAATTAAATATTAAATATCTAGAATACTTGATTTGGAATATGAATGCAACTAGGAACAAGGAATAGACGAAGATGAAATAGATATTTTAATAATAATGAAGATTATGAAGATGTCTTGCTCTGAAAGATAAAGAAATGATAAAATAAGAAATATATAATCTACTTTCCTCTTATATTAGAAGGTAGACAAAAAGCTAAATATTTAGTTAGAGATAAACAGACTATAAATCATAGATATGAAAAATAAAGATATAAGTCCAAGTTTTTTTTTTTTCAATAATTAATTACTTAGAAAGAAGTCGTCTCAAGAAGAAACTGGTTGAAGTTGAAGAACCTTTTTAAGAAGAACGTGAATATGAGAGAGAGAGAGAGAGAGAGAGAGAGAGAGAGAGAGAGAGAGAGAGGAGAGAGAGAGAGAGAGAGAGAGAGAGTCCTGATTTTTTTCAATAATTAATTACTTGGAAACCATTCATTTGAAGATGAATGAAACTGGTTGAAGATGAAGATTCTTTCTAATAAGAGAGAGAGAGAGAGAGAGAGAGAGGAGAGAGAGAGAGAGAGAGAGAGAGAGAGAGAGAGAGAGAGAGAGAGAGAGAGAGAGGTGTCCCGATTTTCCAATAATTAATGACTTGGAAACCATTCATTTGAAGATGAATGAAACTGGTTGAAGATGAAGAACCTTTTTAAGGAGAACGTGAATATGAGAGAGAGAGAGAGAGAGAGAGAGAGAGAGAGAGAGAGAGAGAGAGAGAGAGAGAGAGAGAGAGAGAGAGCAAATTATTCACGTCGTATCTTTTCTTTACACTTTAGCTGTATCTACGACCTACACATTATGCCCAAGGCTGAAGACGAAGGGAAAGGCAAATAGAGAAATCCTTTCTTTTCTAAATGGGTGTAAGTATTCTGCATGACAGCCCACTATACCTTCTTGGATGTCATATACGATATGAATCCATCAAAGGGTTATCATAGGCAGTCACATGTCTTCATATAATTATCATAATCGTGTGCATGGTCCATCTTCATCATCATCGTTCGATTCATCACTAATACCGTCACCACCAGTCTCTTGTGTATCACAGCCGTCTACGCTGATTCATCAGCATCTCTCTCTCTCTCTCTCTCTCTCTCTCTCTCGCTCCTCTCTCTCTCTCTCTCTCTCACACAAGTTTATCTTAAAAAGGCTCTTCAACCTACATCAGACGAATTCTTTCCTAGATATTAATTATTGAAAAAATGGGTCTCTCTCTCTCTCTCTCTCTCTCTCTTCTCTCTCTCTCTCTCTCTCCTCGTCTCTCTCTCTCCTCTCTCTCTCTCTCTTTTGAGAGGAAATTACTGATTATGTATGGGGATTTGATTTACGTGTTTTCCTCTTAGAGGAAATATTGTATTTTTAGCGATAATCTTTTTATTTATACCGTATAATTATGTGCATAGGAAAGTACAATTGAGCGTGTACGCGCGTACACAAAGATAAATATTCGGAGAGGTTCATCGTTGTCTGTCTCTATGACATAAAAGGTTATTATCCTAATAGGGTTGGCTCCAAGAAAATAAACACAACAGTCGCTAACTCATTCTTCTTTTGGTGAATAGCCTGTGCAATATTACTGTGGTCTTTTCAAGCAGCCCATGGGACCTACAATGCGCATATTTATCTTGCAATCATATTATACTTGCAATTTCCGTTCGTGAAGATCCATCTCTCTAATGAGTCGTTCCTTTCTATGCCACCTTCCTGGCCTACAACCCAGTACTTCTGAATTATACATAATTTTGTTGTTATTATTATTATTATAATTATTATTATTATTATTATTACTGTATTCGTTCCTTTCTATGCCATCTTCCTGGCCTACAACCCAAGTACTTTTGAATTATACATAATTTTGTTGTTATTATTATTATTATTATTATTATAATTATTATTATTACTGTATTTGTTCCTTTCTATGCCATCTTCCTGGCCTACAACCCAGTACTTCTGAATTATACATAATTTTATATTATTATTATTATTATTATTATTATTATTATTATTAGGTAAGCTACCGCAGTGGTTGGGAATCCAGAATGCTATAAGCCCAAGGGCTTCAACAATGAAAAGATAGCCCAGTGAGGAAAGGAAATAAGGAAATAAATAAACTACATGAGAAGTAATGAAAAATCAAAATAAAACATTTTAAAGACAGTAGCAACATTGAAGAAGATCTTTCCCTCGGCCGTTTACATTCTTAGTTACTGTAAACTTATAAGGGATCTCAAATTCAGAATGAAGTCCGTTTAGAAAGTCAAAGGTAAAATCGAGAGAGTTTCAATTCAGAAGAGATGATAAAGAGTGCTCAAAAAAAAAAAAAAAAAAAAAAATTGTGTCTGATAAACTGCGGATTTATACATTCTAGAATAAATTACTTGTTAAGCAGCTCTAAATTTCATGGATAAGTAAGAACAAATATTAATCGAATGTGAAGATGTGAGTAAGATAAAAATTAATCGAGATACTATAGTGTTCGAGAAGGGACGTTTCCAATAGGCCAACACGTTGGTTGTTTAGTATGAACCGTTGATTTTTATAATTTAGAAATTATTAGTGAAGGCCTCTTAGAGTAAAGCACAAGGCCTTAGTCATCTCTGATTCCATTGTAAAATGAAGTGTGTCAATATAGACGAAATTATTACAGTTTCGGAAAGGAAATTCCGTTATGTAAGAGAAATCTCAACTTTATATTTTGACATGGTGAAAGGTAGATGGAGATGGTTTGGGCATGCTCTTCGCATTCCTCAAGAGAGATTAGCTCACCAAATTTTAGTTGGGCTCCACTAGGCACTTGAAGAATTGGAAGACCCAGTTCTACATGGCTGAGGACTATGAAGCGTGAAGTAAGAGATGATGAATGAAGAGGTATTGAATTAAAAGGTCAAGATATAGACGACTGGCGAAATCTAACTGAGGCCCTTTGCGTCAGTAGGCGTAGGAGTAGATAATGATGATGATAGTTTGATATTTCAGTTGACATGTTATTTTTTATCTATATTTTCAATGCAGTTTACAAAACGATTTGAGTAAACTCTACAGCTAATATTCAATGGAAAACCCCATTTACTCGGATAAAGCCCTGTCCACACGATCGAGCATGCCCGACGGGCAAACAGTGATACCAGGCCACATAGTTAGTGAAAATGAAGGTTGATGACGTCAGAAGTGGGAAAACCACAGACAGGGATCTGGCATCATACAGTGTTGCCAGATCCCTGCCTTTAGTTTAACCGCTTCTGACGTCATCAACCCTCATTTTCACTAACTATTGTGGCCTGGTATCACTGTTTGCCCGTCGGGCATGCTCGATCATGTGGACAGGGCTAAAGAACCAACGCCAGGGTCACACTAACGAAATCCTGTCCAAAATCAAACCATTGTTCTCTAGTCTGGGTAGTGCTGTAGCCATAGCCTCTGTACCATGGCCTTCCACTGTCTGGGTTAGAGTTCTCTTGCTTGAGGGTACACTCGGGCACACTATTCTATTTTATTTCTCTTACTCTTGTTTTGTTAAAGTTTTTATATTTTATGTAGGAAATATTTATTTTAATGGTACCGTTCTTAAAATATTTTTTTCCCCTTGTCTCCTTTCCTCACTGGGCTATTTTCTCTGTTGGGGCCCCTGGGGTTAGAGCATCCTGCTTTTCCAATGTTGTTACTGATCTCAAACTATTTGATTTTAATTGTTCATTTATACTACTGTAGTTTCATTATTTTCTTGTTTCTTTTCCTCACTTGGCTATTTTTCCCGGTTGGAGCCATTGAGCTTATAGCATCCTGCTTTTCCAACTAGGGTTGCAGCTTAGCTTGTAGTAGTAATAATAATAATAATAATAATAATATTATTATTATTATTATTATTATTATTATTATTATTACTGAATAGTTGCAGCATCCCAGCGATCAGCAGGTGGTGCCCACGATTTGTCACACAACGGAGAATACGTGTCGTTTTGTCTCTGTCATTAATGACATGACTAATGTCGTAATCGTCGGCCGACAGCTTGATGTAAACCATTAATTTCTGCCGCCAGAATATCGTATGCGATTGTGCAGACATCTGGACGGCCATGAGCATCAGTAACTGTCAAGCAGTCATTTATTATATTCAGGAATGCCTTCTTCTCATGGGTATTGCATTGCAATGTCAGGGAGGAATGTTTATGGAACGAGAGAGAGAGAGAAAGAGAGAGAGAGAGAGAGAGAGAGAGAGAGAGAGAGAGAGAGATATACTTGACCAGGTTGAAGAGAAGGATTATTATTATTATTATTATTATTATTATTATTATAAGCTAAGCTATAACCCTAGTTGGAAAAACAAGGTGCTATAATGCTAAAGGCTCCAACATGGAAAAAAATAGCCCAGTGAGGAAAGGAAACAAGGAAATAGATTACAAAAGAAGTAATAAAAAATCAAAATAAAATGTTTTAAGAACAGTAACAATATTAGATTAGATCTTTCGTATACAAACTATAAATCTAAAAAAAACAAGAAAAAAAAACAAGAGGAAGAGTGTATCCTCAAGCAAGAGAACTCTAATACAAGACAGTGGAAGATCATGGTACAATAGCTATGGCACTACCCAAGACTAGAGAACAATGGTTCCGAAGGTTTAAAGATTTAAATGCAGCCCATGAATGGCAGAGGCTAGGATCAGTGACATTGCCCTATCGAGCAGGACAATGCCCTAGAGACTGACCATATATACATATGATCAGTGCCTAAGCCCTCTCTCCACCCAAGCTAGGGCCAAGCAATGACTGCTTATGACTCAGCAGATAGACCTATAGTCTGCCCCAAACCCCCCATCCTTAGCTCTCATGGACGGTGAGGTTGAAGCGACCAAAGGAACTAACGAGTTTGAACGGGACCCGAACCCCAGTGTGGCAATCACCAGGCAATGATGCTACCACCTGGCCGCCACAACCTAAAAGTCAATTCTCTTTAGTGAGGCAGATTTGCACCGACTCGCAGGGGTGCCCTTTTAGCTCGGAAAAGTTTCCCGCTCGCTGATTGGTTGGGCAAGATTATTCTAACCAATCAGATAGCAGGGAACTTTTCCGAGCTAAAAGAGGCACCTCTGCGACTCAGTGTAAATGCGCCTCATTAAAAATATTGAGCATAGGTGAAGGGAAATGATTAAAAGCATGGCACTCTGGGAATTAGGGGAAAACAGAGGACGGAAGAGATGTCCAAGGTTTGAGAGTAGCTCATTTGATTGTTGTTTTAGGAGTAAATGGAGCAAATCTCTAAGCTCATAACTTTTTTTGTCTTCCTTCATCTCAAGGCATCAGTCGAATAGTCACATGGATGTAAAAATGTATTCCAAAATTTTAAATCAATTTGTATCCTGCATCTACGAGTTTCATCAAATTATACATACAGATATATACAGTATATATATATATATATATATATATATATATATATATATATATACAGTATGTATATATTATTATTATTATTATTATTATTTGCTAAGCTACAACCCTAGTTGGAAAAGCAGGATGCTATAAGCCCAGGGGAACCAACAGGGAAAATAACCCAGTGAGGAAAGGAATAAAGGAAAAATAAGATATTTCAAGAAGAGTAAATATATATATATATATATATATATATATATATATATATGTATGTATATATTATTATTATTATTATTATTATTATTATTATTATTACTTGCTAAGCTACAACCCTAGTTGGAAAAGCAGGATGCTATAAGCCCAGGGGAACCAATAGGGAAAATAGCCCCAGTGAGGAAAGGAATAAAGGAAAAATAAGATATTTTAAGAAGAGTATATATATATATATATATATATATATATATATATATATATATATATATATATGTATGTATATATATACATAGATACATACATACATACATACACGAGGGTATAACTTGTGCTCACACTTGAATATCTATCGGAATGTTACCATCATAACTTTCATACCCAACAAGTGTGTGAGATATTCAGCGAATGTGTAAGCTGGTTTTTACGGATGGGTTACTGGTCCTGCGTCCAGCAGTAAAATATGTACCTTAGTTTTTCCGAAATATTTTATTATTTTTTGTCATATTAATGTTTTTATGTTTTTTTATTTAGGTTGAAGGACAGGGCAGGTCATTTGAAATGCATTTTTGGGATGATTTAGCTTTTGTGATTGAGGCAGATTTTTTTATCTTTATGTTTTTAATTTTTTTTTATTTTAATAGTTTCTTGTAGTGTCTGCAACCACACCATAATTGTGAGCTAAGGAAGGCCAGTTTGGGGGCCGCATATAGGTCTACCTGCTGATCCATTGCCTAACCCACCCTGGTCCTAGCTTTGTTGGTGAGGAGGCTTGGGCGCTGATTATATATAGTCAGTCTCAAGTGCATTGTCCTACTATAGTCAATTTTTTTTAGAGAGACAGATTTGCACCGACTCGCAGCGGTGCCCTTTTAGCTCGGAAAAGTTTCCTGATCGCTGATTGGTTGGTCAAGATAATTCTAACCAATCAGCGATCGGGAAACTTTTCCGAGCTAAAAGTGCACCGCTGCAAATGCGCCTCATTAAAAGTAATTGACTATAGCTAGAGGATTGCTTTTGTCCCTTGCCTCTGCCATTCACGATTGGCCTTTAAACCTTTCAACGTAAATATTCATAATTTCATTCCTTGAGGTGGAAGTGCCACTTGAATATACACTTTTTTAACTGATGCTTTGAAATACCTTCTACCATGGGTCGTCTGCTTTGATTTGGAGGAGTCCGGAGGTCTATGGTAGGCCTCTTACTCCCTTTTACATATTGTCTTGCCTTAGGGCAACACATGGGTTGTTGTGGCCTGATTGGTAACGTCTCTGCCTGGTGTTTGCCAGTCGGGGGTTCGAGTCCCGCTCAGTCTCGTTAGTGCCGTTAGTGTCTGGAACCTTACTATCCTTGTGAGGTAAGGTTGGGGAGTTTGGGGGAGCCTATAGGTCTATCTGTTGAGTCATCAGCAGCCATTTGCCTGGCCCTCCCTGGTCCTAGCTTGAGTGGAGAGGGGCTTAGGGCGCTGATCATATAAAATATGGTCAGTCTCTAGGGCATTGTCCTGCTTGCTAGGGCAATGTTACTGTCCCTTGCCTCTGCCATTCATGAGCGACCTTTAAAACCTTTAAACAGCTACTTTAGATAAGGGAATAGAAAAGTTCTAACCAAACGTCTTCTCTCTTTACCTATTGGTTCTGCTCTTGTTACATAGGTCAACGAAGTTGGAAGGAGGTTATGTTTTCACCCTCGTTTGTGTGTTTGTGTGTGAGTGTTTGTTTGTGAACAGGTTCCTGGGCACAATTTTAATCGTAGGGTAAGTAAACTTGCAGGGATTAATTTTCAAGTAAAAAGCTGGAAAGTATTAAATTTTTGAAGGTCAAGGTCAAAGGTCAAGGTCACAGTCAAGCAAATTGTCCAATCCACGTAATCAGCCATAAGTTTGGACATCGTTGTCACAGAGATTTCAAATTTCGTTAATATTTGAGAGTATGAAAATCCACGCCAATTAATACATGTTGATGGCAAAGGTCAAGGTTAATTTCGAGAAATAAGCTGCCGTGGCGGAGGTCTGCGCTCTACTGAGTGCCCCTCTAGTTTGATAATGTATTTGATAAGCTGGATTCACCATTTTTATAGTATTTTTTTTCTTGAATTATGTTTACAACGTTACTACCCAGCTTTTTTTTTTTCTTTCTTTTTTTCTTATTGATATCGATCCAATTATTATTATTATTATTATTATTATTATTATTATTAATTGCTAAGCTACAACCCTAATTGGAAAAGCAGGATGCTATAAGCCAAGGGCCCCCAACAGGGAAAATAGCCCAGTGAGGAAAGGAAACAAGGAAAAATAAGATATTTTAAGAACAGTAACAAGATTAAAATAAATATTTCATACATAAACTTTAAATAATTTACCAAAAGTTGGGTTCCCTAAAAAAATTAGTCTTCGGCAGCTAATTTTGAGTTAAATTAAACCTTCAACCACCGACTTTAACCGGACCATGTCCTCATTCCAAGTTGAATATTATATAATATGAATATATATATGTATATATATATATATATATATATATATATATATATATATATATATATATATATATAGCCTATATATATATATACTGTATATATATCTATATATAGTGTATATGTATATATATATATATATATGTATATATATACACACACATGTATATATATAAATATATATATATATATATATATATATATATATATATATATATATATATATATATATACATATATATATATATATATATATATATATATATATATATACACACACATATATACTGTAAATACACACATGATCGAAACTGCAATCAAACAAAAATACAAATATACAGCAGTTTCATTCTAGCATACAGTATACAGAAAGAAATAAAACTAAAAACATATTAAGGACTTCTCCAGGTATGTATTGTAAGAGCAAACATATTTTTTTTTTATAATTCCTATTAATTGGATATTTCTGAAAGTTTCGATTGGATAAGATTTCTGAAAGTTTCCATTGGATATTTCTGAAAGTTTTGATTGGATAAGATTTCTGAAAGTTTCCATTGGATATTTCTGAAAGTTTCGATTGCATAAGATTTCTGAAAGTTTCAGTTGGATATTTCTGAAAGTTTCGATTGGATAAGATATCTGAAAGTTTCAATTGAATATTTCTGAAAGTTTCAATTGGATAAGATTCTTGAAAGTTTCCATTGGATATTTCTGAAAGTTTCGATTGCATAAGATTTCTGAAAGTTTCAGTTGGATATTTCTGAGAGTTTCGATTGGATAAGATATATGAAAGTTTCAATTGAATATTTCTGAAAGTTTCGATTGGATAAGATTTCTGAAAGTTTCAATTGGATAAGATTCCTGAAAGTTTCCATTGGATATTTCTGGAAGTTTCGATTGCATAAGATTTCTGAAAGTTTCAGTTGGATATTTCTGAAAGTTTCGATTGGATAAGATATCTGAAAGTTTCAATTGAATATTTCTGAAAGTTTCGATTGGATAAGATTTCTGAAAGTTTCAATTGGATAAGATTCCTGAAAGTTTCCATTGGATATTTCTGAAAGTTTCGATTGCATAAGATTTCTGAAAGTTTCAGTTGGATATTTCTGAAAGTTTCGATTGGATAAGATATCTGAAAGTTTCAATTGAATATTTCTGAAAGTTTCGATTGGATAAGATTTCTGAAAGTTTCAATTGGATAAGATTCTTGAAAGTTTCCATTGGATATTTCTGAAAGTTTCGATTGCATAAGATTTCTGAAAGTTTCAGTTGGATATTTCTGAAAGTTTCGATTGGATAAGATATCTGAAAGTTTCAATTGAATATTTCTGAAAGTTTCAATTGGATAAGATTCTTGAAAGTTTCCATTGGATATTTCTGAAAGTTTCGATTGCATAAGATTTCTGAAAGTTTCAGTTGGATATTTCTGAAAGTTTCGATTGGATAAGATATCTGAATGTTTCAATTGAATATTTCTGAAAGTTTCAATTGGATAAGATTCTTGAAAGTTTCCATTGGATATTTCTGAAAGTTTTGATTGGATAAGTTTTCTGAAAGTTTCCATTGGATATTTCTGAAAGTTTCGATTGCATAAGATTTCTGAAAGTTTCAGTTGGATATTTCTGAAAGTTTCGATTGGATAAGATATCTGAAAGTTTCAATTGAATATTTCTGAAAGTTTCGATTGGATAAGATTTCTGAAAGTTTCAATTGGATAAGATTCCTGAAAGTTTCCATTGGATATTTCTGAAAGTTTCGATTGCATAAGATTTCTGAAAGTTTCAGTTGGATATTTCTGAAAGTTTCGATTGGATAAGATATCTGAAAGTTTCAATTGAATATTTCTGAAAGTTTCGATTGGATAAGATTTCTGAAAGTTTCAATTGGATAAGATTCCTGAAAGTTTCCATTGGATATTTCTGAAAGTTTCGATTGCATAAGATTTCTGAAAGTTTCAGTTGGATATTTCTGAAAGTTTCGATTGGATAAGATATCTGAAAGTTTCAATTGAATATTTCTGAAAGTTTCGATTGGATAAGATTTCTGAAAGTTTCAATTGGATAAGATTCTTGAAAGTTTCCATTGGATATTTCTGAAAGTTTCGATTGCATAAGATTTCTGAAAGTTTCAGTTGGATATTTCTGAAAGTTTCGATTGGATAAGATATCTGAAAGTTTCAATTGAATATTTCTGAAAGTTTCAATTGGATAAGATTCTTGAAAGTTTCCATTGGATATTTCTGAAAGTTTCGATTGCATAAGATTTCTGAAAGTTTCAGTTGGATATTTCTGAAAGTTTCGATTGGATAAGATATCTGAAAGTTTCAATTGAATATTTCTGAAAGTTTCAATTGGATAAGATTCTTGAAAGTTTCCATTGGATATTTCTGAAAGTTTCGATTGGATAAGTTTTCTGAAAGTTTCCATTGGATATTTCTGAAAGTTTCGATTGCATAAGATTTCTGAAAGTTTCAGTTGGATATTTCTGAAAGTTTCAATTGAATATTTCTGAAAGTTTCGATTGGATAAGATTTCTGAAAGTTTCAATTGGATAAGATTTCTGAAAGTTTCAGTTGGATATTTCTGAAAGTTTCGATTGGATAAGATATCTGAAAGTTTCAATTGAATATTTCTGAAAGTTTCGATTGGATAAGATTTCTGAAAGTTTCAATTGGATAAGATTCCTGAAAGTTTCAATTGGATATTTCTGAAAGTTTTGATTGGATAAGATTTCTGAAAGATTCCATTGGATATTTCTGAAAGTTTCGATTGGATAAGATTTCTGAAAGTTTTGATTGGATAAGATTTCTGAAAGTTTCCATTGGATATTTCTGAAAGTTTCGATTGCATAAGATTTCTGAAAGTTTCAGTTGGATATTTCTGAAAGTTTCGATTGGATAAGATATCTGAAAGTTTCAATTGAATATTTCTGAAAGTTTCGATTGGATAAGATTTCTGAAAGTTTCAATTGGATAAGATTCCTGAAAGTTTCAATTGGATATTTCTGAAAGTTTTGATTGGATAAGATTTCTGAAAGATTCCATTGGATATTCCTGAAAGTTTCGATTGGATAAGATTTCTGAAAGTTTTGATTAGATAAGATTTCTGAAAGTTTCAATTGCATAAGATTTCTGAAAGTTTCAATTGCATAAGATTTCTGAAAGTTTCAATTGGATATTTCTGAAAGTTTCGACTGGATAAGATTTCTGAAAGTTTCAAGACCTTTATAATTGATCATTACCCCAGACATCCAGCTGGTTAAAATCGCAGACTGCAACTTACCAAATGAAATCAGAACAGCATGCATGAAATATCAATTAACTTAATTTCCTGGGTAGGGCCATAGCCTCTGTACCTTGGTCTTCCTCTGTCTTGGGTTAGAGTTCTCTTGCTTGAGGGTTCACTAGGGCACACTATTCTATCTTATTTCCTTCCCCCTTTTTTATATAAGTTTTTATAGTTTATATGTGAAGGATCTAATTTGATGTTGTTACTGTTCTTGAAATATTTTATTTTGACTTTATACTTCTATTGTAGTTTATTCATTTCCTTGTTTCCTTTATTCACTGGGTTATTTTTCCCTGTTGGAGCCCTTGGGCTTATAGCATCTTGTTTTTTTTCAAGTAAGGTTGTAGCCTAGCTAATAATAATAATAATAATAATAATAATAATAATAACAATCACAATTACAATAATAATAATTATAATAACAACAACAACAACAACAACAACAATAATAATAATAATAATAATAATAATAATAATAATAATAATAATAATAAAGGGGCACCAAAAGAATGAATATGACAGCAAGAGGTCCATACAAACGAAGAACTGAGCAAAACGAAAAACACCTTGACCAAGGCGAAGGAAGTAGTCTTTTATACGACCGATACCCCGCTGGGAATGAAAGTCGTTAAACGCTAAACAAGACGCTATATTTAGATGGAATATACTGCCTCGAAGATATTATCCTATCGCAAATGGGTTTTTAACCCGAACAATAAATAGCGTGTATCACAAGGGACTAGATTTCTCCTGTATCACAACACGGTCCTTGCTGGACCAATGGCAGAATGTAAATTCACATCGTTAGTCAGTTGTAAAATAGCAGTAAAATGGTGATGGTTATCATGGTAATGGC
>NC_090735.1:1144556-1157056 GCF_036898095.1 Palaemon carinicauda
TATAAATAAATATATATGTGTATATATATATATATATATATATATATATATATTGTATATATGGCTCTCGTGATATTATGCAATTAGGTCAAGTTTTGAAAGTGATCCGCTATGCCTCGCCTATCTTAATCTAAATATCATGTTTTGAATGAAATCGGACCCAGGGTTTTTGGTGTATGGCTGACTCTTGTAATTTATAGTCACATCACATCACTTCCACTTTGAGCTGTTTAAGTCACTTCATGTAATCATGTTTTTATTGTCTCTATTATTATTATTAAGTTTGTTTTAAAGTATAATGAGACCGTTCTATTGATTTTTTTTCATACTCGCTGCCGATATTGAACAAAATCCAGGACCAGGTTTAAAGGTTTAAAAGCCGCTCATGAATGACAGAGGCAAGGGACAGTAACATTTCCCTACCAAACAGGACAATGCCCTAGAGACTGACTGCATAAAAATATGATCAGCATCAGAGCCCCCTCTCCACCCAAGCTAGGATGAAGGAGGGCCAGGCAATGGCTTCTGTTGACTCAGCAGATAGACTTATAGGCTCCCCTAAACCTCACATCCTTAGCTCACAAGTATGGTGAAGTTGTAACGACCAAAGGAACTAGAGTTTGAGCGGGACTCTTAACCCCAGTCTACTGAGCATGAGTCAGGGACGTTACCACATAGGACACCGCAACCATAGACTTCACCAGTGTTGTATAATGTATTGCATTATTAGTGAACTGCATAGCAATATGAGACCTTACAGTTATCCTCGGACAGTATGCTATTTTGTTATGCTTAGAAACGTTGGTTTCTCAAATGACATTCCTAGGGCAAGTGAATGAAGGTGTATATTAGGACTGAGTACCCTGCCTCTCATAAGTCCTGCTATGAATTTGGATCTCATGAGGCAGGCATAGCAACTTCTATGTGTACTCTATCTATCGGAATCCAGACTTAGAGGATTCTATCTTCTGTTGTCTTCTCGCCATTATGGCAAAGATACAAGATGATAGAAAGGGCCTCTTTTGTACTTGTTGGTTAAATTAGGTTTCTCTTACTGATGGCTTGAGAACTCTGGACTTTGCCTCTGAATCAGGCTGTAAGCAAGTCACAATTGAACCTACTCACAGGGCTGGTAACTTCTTGGATCTTGACTCTCCTGGTGTTGTAACATGTAAGGCTGGTTCTCCACTTGGGATGTCTGGCCATGATGTTTGACTAAGCCTTGGTACCGTTAGAAATTAAGACTGAGCAGCCTGTCCCTAATTTGTCATATTTTTTGAAGAAATATATAAAATCTCAAGCAGACGGGAATTGCATTTTGAGTGATCTCGACATTTGAATTGGTAGCAATTTTAATAAATTGTTGTGGCTGTTGTTTTCTTGAATGAGAATCTGCTCAACGCAATTGATAGGAATACCATTCCTCGTGTGTTGAAATACCGAGTGAAAGACAAACCCTGATTCAGTAATTATTATTTGGAGAAGTAGGAGGCGTAGCATCTTTGGATGGCTAGCAGATCAGATTTGACCTTGAATAGCTACAGTATGCTCAGCTAAGAGCTTTTTCTCAGAGAATGTATAATCCAAATAAAAGGTCAAACAATTTTGTGTATATATTGTGCTTGTTTGTATCTTCGCTCTTCCCTCGCACTATAAAGAACCTGAATAAATATGCCTGTTTTTCTCACCGGTAACGGTGTCGGTTTTGAACATGAAATTTCCTGTTGCATTGAGCTTTTGCATATAAAGGAGAGTGTTCTATAATAAACTCACTCAGTTGCTTTCATCCTGTCTTTGAGTCACAACCTTCTCTCGGCCCGTCACAACTCTGATGTAGACTTAATAGTTCTTCCTTTACTTAAACCAGATTTTTCCGTCGCTCACTGTCCAAATTTGAGATTTTTTCTTCTTGGTAACGGTAGAAGAGACTCTTTAGCTATGGTAAGCTGCTGTTCTAGGAGGACATTTCAAATTAAAACCATTGTTCTCTAGTCTTTGTTGATGCCATAGCCTCTGTACCATGGTCTTTCACTGTCTTGAGGTAGAATTCTCTTGCTTGTTGTTGCACTTACGCACAGTATTCTATCAGTGTGCTTATATCCATTCCTCACTGGGCTATTTTCCCTGTGGGAGCCTTTGGGCTTATAGCACCCTGCTTTTCCAAGTAGGGTCATAGCTTAGCTAATAATAATAATAATAATAATAATAATAATAATAATAATAATAATAATAATAATAATAATAGTTTCAGGATGAATTTCCTCATTCATTTTTCAGATTCTACGAAGCTTCAAAAGTTACATCTCACAAGTTAGCTTGATTATATATTATTTCAGAAATGGCTGGAGGTTTATAAGATTCCCCATATGAGTATCCTTCTGGAAGTTGCAACAATTTTATTTTGTTTCCAATGATTGATGCTGAGACATTCAAAATTCTTCATTTAATCTTAACT
The DNA here is from genome assembly GCF_036898095.1 of Palaemon carinicauda. NCBI lineage: Eukaryota > Metazoa > Arthropoda > Malacostraca > Decapoda > Palaemonidae > Palaemon > Palaemon carinicauda. The sequence continues at coordinate 1,147,012 of NC_090735.1, forward strand.
GTGTAACCTTAGATTTTCTACTCTGTGAAATTGAAAAACTAAAGTTTCCACGAGTAATCCTAACTGTGTCCTAACTCTATTTTCTCCTGAGGCCTGAGGTGAGGTTGGCAAGTTCATCCTTGCCAAGATTCTTGGACATGATGTGTACTACCAAGCTAGTGGTATTTTTAGCTTTATTTCAGAAGCAGGTCTTCTGAAAGATATTTAACTTTTAAAATGATATCTTTGCTTTTATGGTTTTAATAGAATTTTTTTTTTTTTATCTTAGATGTCAGGATACCAGAAAACTTCAAATTAATCAATCACTTTGATAGCAAGTGTTCCAAAATGCCTCCGTTCTGGTCTCTTTTGGGTGAGTGCGATGTTTCCACACTTCATTGCATTCTCCATCAGCATAACAGTGTTTGGCTGGAGATTTTCACATTATGTTATTTGTCTGTGTGGCTTACCTACAGGGCATATTTCTTATATGTTATTTGTGGAGAGAGAGAGAGAGAGAGAGAGAGAGAGAGAGAGAGAGAGAGAGAGAGAGAGAGAGAGAGATCCAAAAGTAAGAGAAATAGAAAACAAAATTCCTGAGAGAGAGAGAGAGAGAGAGAGAGAGAGAGAGAGAGAGAGAGAGAGAGAGAGAGAGAGAGAGAGAGAGAAAGCAGTATCACAAAACACACAATGAGACTGAGAGAAAGGAAATGTAGAGAATTGTATCACAGAGTCAAGAGACGTCAGCGTAATGTCACCTCCAATAAATTCCTTTTGGCCCCCGTGGGAAAGCCAGAGGAAGAAATCACTTAGGCTTACCATCTCATTTGTCTCGTTCACTTTGGATTGCAGAGAGCAGAGAGAGAGAGAGAGAGAGAGAGAGAGAGAGAGAGAGAGAGAGAGAGAGAGAGAGAGAGAGAGAGAGAGAGAGAGAGAGAGAGAGAGAGAGAGAGAGAGAGAGAGAGAGAGAGAGAGAGAGAGAGAGCCTTTAAGGTGTGAAACTAGCGACGAATAATGGCTACTTGTGCATAAGGATTTGTCTGAATGTTAGGGGGAAAGGTGGTCTGAGTACTATTATTATTATTATTATTATTATTATTATTATTATTATTATTATTATTATTAGCTAGGGTACAGCCCTAGTTGGAAAAGCAGGATGCTACAAGCCCAAGGGCTCCAACAGGGGAAAAATAGCCCACTGAGGAAACAATTGATAAGATATTTCAAAAGCAGTAACATCATCAAAACAAATATGTCTCTATGTAGACAATTACGAGTAAGGCCTATCGGGTCTTGTAAAAATATACACTCCATTGCATATATTGCGTGCCCTAATTAGTCAGGTGTTATTTCTCGATGCTTTGCGTGTGCAATAACGTCATTGTCACGTGACATATTTTAACCAATGGCTGAATTTAAATATTCCTACAGGGTTCTGGTGGCTTGGTGGCAGCGTCCTTGCTTGGTGATTGCCAGACTGCGGCTCGAGTCCCGGTCAAACTCGTTAGTTCTTTTGGTCGCTGCAACCTAACCATCCTTGTGAGCTGAGGAAGGGGGGGTTTGTGGGAGCCTTATAGGTCTAACTACTGAGTCACCAGCAGCCATTGCCTGGCCCTCCTTGGTTCTAGTTGAGAGGGGGCTTGGGTGCTGATCATGTGTAATATGGTCTCTAGGGCATTGTCCTGCTCGATAGGGCAATGTTACTGTCCCTTGCCTCTGCCATACATGAACGGCCTTTAAGCCTTTACAGAAGCCTTTTAAGAACAAAGGTTGCCATTGGTGTGTGAATCTATTCTTTAGTAATCTATTTTAATGAATTTTAGACTGAATTCACGCAGCTTTTCTCCGAATGCCTCAAGAATACGATGCGCTTTGCCTGTGAATATAAATTACAAGTTCAAGTTGTTGATTTCATGTAATTCTGTTTACAAATTGTCATTCAGTGCCCCTGTTGAAAATGACGTGTACCTTAATGGTAATATTTTTATTCTTATTTTTCCTTGCTGCAGGAATTTTGATTGTATTGTCCTTTACTTTAAGGGCTGCTTTTCTGGTCCTATACAGCAGGGGAACCCTACTCTCTACAGGACCTTCACAGTTATTTTATCCTATACATTCCAAGGCATTCAGCATTTCACACCATTTCGTTTATAGTCAAATCGCCATGATCGAAGCACACAGAGAACAAGAAAGTCTTCAGTTTTATCTTGAAACCCCAAGGTTTTGCTACCGAATTTTGCAAGGAACGTCAGACACCGACTAGGAATGTATAGCGACTAGGAATGCATTGCAACTAGGAATGAATACCTACTAGGAATGCATAGTGATTGGGAATGCATATGCATAGTGACTAGGAATGCATAGCAACTAGGAATGCATAGCGACTATGAAAGCATAGCAACTAGGAATGCATAGCGACTAGGAATGCATTGCAACTAGGAATGAATACCTACTAGGAATGCATAGTGATTGGGAATGCATATGCATATTGACTAGGAATGCATAGCAACTAGGAATGCATAGCGACTATGAAAGCATAGCAACTAGAAATGCATAGCGACTAGGAATGCATAGTGACTAGGAATGCATAGCGACTAGGAATGCATAGCGATTGGGGATGCATATGCATAGCAACTAGGAATGAATAGCACCTAGGAATGCATAGTAACTAGGAATACATAGAGACTAAGAATGCATAGTGGTTGGTAATGCCTAGAGACTAGGAATGCATAGCAACTAGGAATACATAGCTACTAGGAATGCATAGTGACTAGGAATACATAGCTACTAGGAATGAATAGCACCTAGGAATGCATAGTAACTAGGATTACATAGAGACTAAGAATGCATAGTGGTTGGTAATGCCTAGAGACTAGGAATGCATAGTGACTAGGAATACATAGCGACTAGGAATGCATAGCGACTAGGAATACATAGCTACTAGGAATGCATAGTGACAAGGAATGCATAGCGACTAGGAATGCTTAGCGAGTAGGAATGCATAGCCACTAGGAATGCATAGCTACTAGGAATACATAGCTACTAGGAATGTATAGTGACTAGGAATACATAGCTACTAGGAATGCATATTGACTAGGAATACATAGCGACTAGGAATGCATAGCCACTAGGAATGCATAGTGACTAGGAATGCATAGCGACTAGGAATGCATAGCCACTAGGAATGCATAGCTACTAGGAATACATAGCTACTAGGAATGTATAGTGACTAGGAATGCTTAGCGACTATGAATGCTTAGCGAGTAGAAGTGGTTAGAGACTAGGAATGCACAGCAAATAGGAATGCATAGCGACTAGTAATGCATAGACACTAGGAATGAATAGCCACTAGGAATGCATAGCTACTAGGAATACATAGTGACTAGGAATGCATAGCAACTAGGAATGCTTAGCGAGTAGGAGTGGTTAGAGACTAGGAATGCACAGCAAGTAGGAATGCATAGCAACTAGGAATGCTTAGCGAGTAGGAGTGGTTAGAGACTAGGAATGCACAGCAAGTAGGAATGCATAGCAACTAGGAATGCATAGACATTGGGAATGCATAGCCACTAGGAATGCACAGAGACTAGGAATACATAGCAACTACAAAGGCATAGAGACTAGGAATGCACAGAAAGTAGAAATGCATAGCAACTAGGAATGCATAGATACTAGGAATGCATAGCAACTAGCAATGCATAGATACTAGGAATGCATAGCGACTAGCAATGCATAGATACTAGGAATGCATAGTGACTAGGAATGCATAGCGACTAGGAATGCTTAGCGAGTAGGAATGCATAGCGACTAGGAATGCATAGCTACTAGGAATACATAGTGACTAGGAATGCATAGCAACTAGGAATGCTTAGCGAGTAGGAGTGGTTAGAGATTAGGAATGCACAGCAAGTAGGAATGCTTAGCGAGTAGGAGTGGTTAGACACTAGGAATGCACAGCAAGTAGGAATGCATTGCAACTAGGAATGCTTAGCGAGTAGGAGTGGTTAGAGACTAGGAATGCACAGCAAGTAGGAATGCATAGCAACTAGGAATGCTTAGCGAGTAGGAGTGGTTAGAGACTAGGAATGCACAGCAAGTAGGAATGCTTAGCGAGTAGGAGTGGTTAGACACTAGGAATGCACAGCAAGTAGGAATGCATAGCAACTAGGAATGCTTAGCGAGTAGGAGTGGTTAGAGACTAGGAATCCACAGCAAGTAGGAATGCATAGCAACTAGGAATGCTTAGCAAGTAGGAGTGGTTAGAGACTAGGAATGCACAGCAAGTAGGAATCCTTAGCGAGTAGGAGTGGTTAGACACTAGGAATGCACAGCAAGTAGGAATGCATAGCAACTAGGAATGCTTAGCGAGTAGGAGTGGTTAGACAATAGGAATGCACAGCCAGTAGGAATGCATAGCAACTAGGAATGCTTAGCGAGTAGGAGTGGTTAGAGACTAGGAATGCACAGCAAGAAGGAATGCATAGCAACTAGGAATGCTTAGCGAGTAGGAGTGGTTAGACAATAGGAATGCACAGCAAGTAGGAATGCATAGCAAGTAGGAATGCTTAGCGAGTAGGAGTGGTTAGAGACTAGGAATGCACACCAAGAAGGAATGCATAGCAACTAGGAATGCTTAGCGAGTAGGAGTGGTTAGACAATAGGAATGCACAGCCAGTAGGAATGCATAGCAAGTAGGAATGCTTAGCGAGTAGGAGTGGTTAGAGACTAGGAATGCACAGCAAGTAGGAATGCTTAGCGAGTAGGAGTGGTTAGACACTAGGAATGCACAGCAAGTAGGAATGCATAGCAACTAGGAATGCTTAGCGAGTAGGAGTGGTTAGAGACTAGGAATGCACAGCAAGTAGGAATGCATAGCAACTAGGAATGCTTAGCGAGTAGGAGTGGTTAGAGACTAGGAATGCACAGCAAGTAGGAATGCTTAGCGAGTAGGAGTGGTTAGAGACTAGGAATGCACAGCAAGATGGAATGCATAGCAACTAGGAATGCTTAGCGAGTAGGAGTGGTTAGAGACTAGGAATGCACAGCAAGTAGGAATGCTTAGCGAGTAGGAGTGGTTAGACACTAGGAATGCACAGCAAGTAGGAATGCATAGCAACTAGGAATGCTTAGCGAGTAGGAGTGGTTAGACAATAGGAATGCATAGCCAGTAGGAATGCATAGCAAGTAGGAATGCTTAGCGAGTAGGAGTGGTTAGAGACTAGGAATGCACAGCAAGAAGGAATGCATAGCAACTAGGAATGCTTAGCAAGTAGGAGTGGTTAGAGACTAGGAATGCACAGCAAGTAGGAATGCATAGCAACTAGGAATGCTTAGCGAGTAGGAGTGGTTAGACACTAGGAATGCACAGCAAGTAGGAATGCATAGCAACTAGGAATGCTTAGCGAGTAGGAGTGGTTAGACAATAGGAATGCATAGCAACTAGGAATGCTTAGCGAGTAGGAGTGGTTAGAGACTAGGAATGCACAGCAAGTAGGAATGCATAGCAACTAGGAATGCTTAGCGAGTAGGAGTGGTTAGAGACTAGGAATGCACAGCAAGTAGGAATGCTTAGCGAGTAGGAGTGGTTAGACACTAGGAATGCATAGCAACTAGGAATGCTTAGCGAGTAGGAGTGGTTAGACAATAGGAATGCATAGCAAGTAGGAATGCTTAGCGAGTAGGAGTGGTTAGAGACTAGGAATGCACAGCAAGTAGGAATGCTTAGCGAGTAGGAGTGGTTAGACACTAGGAATGCACAGCAAGTAGGAATGCATAGCAACTAGGAATGCTTAGCGAGTAGGAGTGGTTAGAGACTAGGAATGCACAGCAAGTAGGAATGCTTAGCGAGTAGGAGTGGTTAGAGACTAGGAATGCACAGCAAGAAGGAATGCATAGCAACTAGGAATGCTTAGCGAGTAGGAGTGGTTAGAGACTAGGAATGCACAGCAAGTAGGAATGCTTAGCGAGTAGGAGTGGTTAGACACTAGGAATGCACAGCAAGTAGGAATGCATAGCAACTAGGAATGCTTAGCGAGTAGGAGTGGTTAGACAATAGGAATGCACAGCCAGTAGGAATGCATAGCAAGTAGGAATGCTTAGCGAGTAGGAGTGGTTAGAGACTAGGAATGCACAGCAAGAAGGAATGCATAGCAACTAGGAATGCTTAGCGAGTAGGAGTGGTTAGAGACTAGGAATGCACAGCAAGTAGGAATGCATAGCAACTAGGAATGCTTAGCGAGTAGGAGTGGTTAGACACTAGGAATGCACAGCAAGTAGGAATGCATAGCAACTAGGAATGCTTAGCGAGTAGGAGTGGTTAGACAATAGGAATGCATAGCAACTAGGAATGCTTAGCGAGTAGGAGTCGTTAGAGACTAGGAATGCACAGCAAGTAGGAATGCATAGCAACTAGGAATGCTTAGCGAGTAGGAGTGGTTAGGACTAGGAATGCACAGCAAGTAGGAATGCATAGCAACTAGGAATGCTTAGCGAGTAGGAGTGGTTAGACACTAGGAATGCACAGCAAGTAGGAATGCATAGCAACTAGGAATGCTTAGCGAGTAGGAGTGGTTAGACAATAGGAATGCATAGCAACTAGGAATGCTTAGCGAGTAGGAGTGGTTAGAGACTAGGAATGCACAGCAAGAAGGAATGCATAGCAAGTAGGAATGCATAGCAACTAGGAATGCTTAGCGAGTAGGAGTGGTTAGAGACTAGGAATGCACAGCAAGAAGGAATGCACAGCAAGTAGGAATGCATAGCAACTAGGAATGCTTAGCGAGTAGGAGTGGTTAAACACTAGGAATGCACAGCAAGTAGGAATGCATAGCAACTAGGAATGCTTAGCGAGTAGGAGTGGTTAGACAATAGGAATGCATAGCAACTAGGAATGCTTAGCGAGTAGGAGTGGTTAGAGACTAGGAATGCACAGCAAGTAGGAATGCATAGCAACTAGGAATGCTTAGCGAGTAGGAGTGGTTAGACACTAGGAATGCACAGCAAGTAGGAATGCATAGCAACTAGGAATGCTTAGCGAGTAGGAGTGGTTAGACACTAGGAATGCACAGCAAGTAGGAATGCATAGCAACTAGGAATGCTTAGCGAGTAGGAGTGGTTAGACAATAGGAATGCATAGCAACTAGGAATGCTTAGCGAGTAGGAGTGGTTAGAGACTAGGAATGCACAGCAAGAAGGAATGCATAGCAACTAGGAATGCTTAGCGAGTAGGAGTGGTTAGAGACTAGGAATGCACAGCAAGTAGGAATGCATAGCAACTAGGAATGCTTAGCGAGTAGGAGTGGTTAGACAATAGGAATGCATAGCAACTAGGAATGCTTAGCGAGTAGGAGTGGTTAGAGATTAGGAATGCACAGCAAGTAGGAATGCTTAGCGAGTAGGAGTGGTTAGACACTAGGAATGCACAGCAAGTAGGAATGCATAGCAACTAGGAATGCTTAGCGAGTAGGAGTGGTTAGAGACTAGGAATGCACAGCAAGTAGGAATGCATAGCAACTAGGAATGCTTAGCGAGTAGGAGTGGTTAGAGACTAGGAATGCACAGCAAGTAGGAATGCTTAGCGAGTAGGAGTGGTTAGAGACTAGGAATGCACAGCAAGTAGGAATGCTTAGCGAGTAGGAGTGGTTAGACACTAGGAATGCACAGCAAGTAGGAATGCATAGCAACTAGGAATGCTTAGTGAGTAGGAGTGGTTAGAGACTAGGAATGCACAGCAAGTAGGAATGCATAGCAACTAGGATTGCTTAGCGAGTAGGAGTGGTTAGAGACTAAGAATGCACAGCAAGTAGGAATGCATAGCGACTAGGAATGCATAGCCACTAGGAATGCACAGAGACTAGGAATACATAGCAACTACAAATGCATAGAGACTAGGAATGCACAGCAAGTAGGAATGCTTAGCGAGTAGGAGTGGTTAGAGACTAGGAATGCACAGCAAGTAGGAATGCTTAGCGAGTAGGAGTGGTTAGACACAAGGAATGCACAGCAAGTAGGAATGCATAGCAACTAGGAATGCTTAGCGAGTAGGAGTGTTTAGAGACTAGGAATGCACAGCAAGTAGGAATGCATAGCAACTAGGAATGCTTAGCGAGTAGGAGTGGTTAGAGACTAGGAATGCACAGCAAGTAGGAATGCTTAGCGAGTAGGAGTGGTTAGAGACTAGGAATGCACAGCAAGTAGGAATGCTTAGCGAGTAGGAGTGGTTAGACACTAGGAATGCACAGCAAGTAGGAATGCATAGCAACTAGGAATGCTTAGTGAGTAGGAGTGGTTAGAGACTAGGAATGCACAGCAAGTAGGAATGCATAGCAACTAGGATTGCTTAGCGAGTAGGAGTGGTTAGAGACTAAGAATGCACAGCAAGTAGGAATGCATAGCGACTAGGAATGCATAGCCACTAGGAATGCACAGAGACTAGGAATACATAGCAACTACAAATGCATAGAGACTAGGAATGCACAGCAAGTAGGAATGCATAGCGACTAGGAATGCATAGACACTGGAATGCATAGCCACTAGGAATGCACAGAGAATAGGAATACATAGCAACTACAAATGCATAGAGACTAGGAATGCACAGGAAGTAGAAATGCATAGCAACTAGGAATGCATAGATACTAGGAATGCATAGCGACTAGGAATGCATAGATACTAGGAATGCATAGCGACTAGGAATGCATAGCGACTAGGAATGCATAGATACTAGGAATGCATAGCGACTAGGAATGCATAGATACTAGGAATGCATAGCGACTAGGAACGCATATCGACTCTATGGACGAACAACCAAAAAGAGACGACACGTATCTGAGAATGCAGGTCGTCCATATCGACATGCAGTCGAGCGTGTGTTTGTTCGCGTATCAGCGAGAGAGAGAGAGAGAGAGAGAGAGAGAGAGAGAGAGAGCACCACCAATAGTAATTGACGCGGTCGAAAAACACGAGTTCTGATTGGTAGGATGCGGAAGTTTTTAGCTCTGCTTGAGGCGAAAAAAAACAAAACGTGTTTCTATAAATAGACAACAATTGTTGTTGCTGCCCTACACTCGAGGATGGAGTCAATAAAATGCTAAGACCCTTCTGGACAGAATGGGCGACCCTCTCATAGGGCCGGGACATCCACCTCGCCTCTCCCTTATGGTCCTCTTTTTCTTCTTCTCCTCCTCCTCCTCCTCCTCCTCCTCTGTTGTTTCCAATAGAGGTCGGTCGGGTAGTCGGCTCTTTCTCGGGGAATCTCCAGATAACTCGCAACGAACAACAGTGATACAGACCACAAAGTACCTTTGAAATAAACGTGCATTGCTCTCGTTGCTAGCGGCCAGAGGGTGTAGTAGGTGGCCGCAGCGCTCTCTCTCTCTCTCTCTCTCTCTCTCTCTCTCTCTCTCTCTCTCTCTCTCTCTCTCACACACACACAAGAAATAGGATTTTCGGCAGGAACATTTCTTTCTCAGCATGGTAAAAACTACTATGATTGGGAGCTCGTTTAATGGGTAACTAAAATGGAATTTCAAAGGAAGCAAAGTATTATTTCAGTACAAGCAATGGCATCATTGCCATCTATTACATCTCGGAGATCTAGCACAGGTTTTTTTTTCCTTGTTTATTTAGGAATCTAATTGTGAAGAAAGTTTTATCTTATTCGTAATTTGTTGAAGGTTAGGATGCAAAGAAGTGAAAAAGACAAAACCTATTATTATTATTATTATTATTATTATTATTATTATTATTAGTAGTAGTAGTAGTAGTAGTACTGTTATTATTATTATTATTATTAGTAGTAGTAGTAGTAGTAGTAGTAGTAGCAGTATTAGTAGTAGTAGTAGCAGTGGTATTATTACTGTTATTATCACTATTATTATTAGTAGTAGTAGTAGTAGTAGTAGTAGTAGTAGTATTACTGTTATTATTATTATTATTATTATTATTATTATTATTATTATTATTATTAACTAAGCTACAACCCTAGTTTGAAAAGCAGTATGCTATTAGCCCAAGGGCTCCAAGTAGGGAAAATTAGCCCGGTGAGGAAAGGAAATAAGGAAATAAACTA
>NC_090735.1:1162056-1174556 GCF_036898095.1 Palaemon carinicauda
AGCAGCTCTTCTAGGAGAAGGGCACTCCAAAATCAAACCATTGTTCTCTATTCTTGAGTAGTGTCATAGCCTCTGTACCATGGTCTTCCACTGTCTTGGGTTAGAGTTCTCTTGCTTGAGGGTACACTCGGGCACACTATTCTATCTAATTTATGTGCTTATGCTGTTAAAGGTTTTATAGTTTATATAGGAAATGTTTATTTTGGTGTTGTTACTGTTCTTATAATGTTTCATTTTTTCTTATTTCCTTTCCTCACTGGGCTATTTTCCCTGTTGGCGCCCCTGGGCTTGTAGCATTCTGCTTTTCCAACTAGGGTTGTGGCTTAGCAAGTAATAATAATAATAATAATAATAATAATAATAATAATAATAATGATAATAATAATAATCAGGTAATTGAATCTGTGGAACCTCAAAAGTTCAAATTTGCAGCAAATGTTTTTTTGTGGAACAGGCTGACATAGGTTTTTATTTTATACATGAAAGATCTGTTTTAATGTTGTCACTGTTCTTAATATATTTTATTTTAATTATTCGTTACTATTGTATTTATTTTCTTATTTGCTTCTCTCACTGGGCTATTTTTTTCCGTGCTGGAGCCCTTGGGCTTATAGCGTTCTGCTTTTCTAAGTAGGGTTGTAGCTTAGCTAATAATAATAATAATAATAATAATAATAATAATAATAATAATAATAATAATAATAATAATAATAATAATAATAATCAGGTGTTAATGATACCAAAGCCTTTTGTGTCTTGCATGCATTAATGAATTATTATCTTGAGACATATGTATCAATGGGTTAACAAAGAGACTCATTTTCAGTTCCCTTTTTATGTCACTGACAATTGAGACGTCTTATCTAAATGATTAAGAAATTGCAGGTGGCCTATTGGAAGCGTCCCTGCCTGGCAATCGCCGGACTTGGGTTCGAGTCCCGCTCAAGTCCGTATCCTTATCCTCCTCCTCATCATCATTATCCTCCTCCTCCCCCAAATCATCATCCTTATCCTTATCCTCCTCCTCATCATCCTTATCCTCCTCTTCCTAATCATCATCCTTATCCTTATCCTCCTCATCATCATCCTTATCCTCTTCCTAATCATCATCCTTATCCTTATCCTCCTCATCATCATCCTTATCCTCTTCCTAATCATCATCCTTATCCTCATCCTCATCATCATCCTTAGTCTTTTCCTTCTCCTAATCATCTTCCTTATCCTCCTCATCATCCTTATCCTCCTTGTTCTCCTCTTCATCATCATCCTTATCCTCCTCCTCATCATCATCCTTAGTCTTTTATTTCTCCTAATCATCTTCCTTATCCTCCTCATCATCCTTATCCTCCTTGTTCTCCTCTTCATCATCATCCTTATCCTCCTCTTCATCAATATCATCCTTATCCTCCTCCTTATCATCATTCTTATCCTCCTCATCATCATCATTACAGTATTATCCTCCTCCTCCTCCTCCTCAATCCCTCCCCTCCCCTCCTAAAATCACGCCTATGCGCTCGACCTTCCTCCATTTGAAGACATGCCAAGGGGGTGTTTGAGGGCCTTTGGCATTTGGGGGGGCCCTTTGGCATTCAGGGGTGGGTGGGTGAGGTAGGTGGGGAGACAGGAAGGCTGACAGACAGGAAGAGAGAGAGACAGGATGGCAGGCATACTGTATATATGTAGAGTTGTTAAATGACAAACTATGGGTTGTGTGTGATGCAAGGCCAGGCTCATCCCAGCCATTAACATCTAGAAGAGGGAAGAATTGAGTTATTGTTACTCCTCCTGCAAATCTCTCTCTCTCTCTCTCTCTCTCTCTCTCTCTCTCTCTCTCTCTCTCTCTCTCTCTCTCATTTTACATTAGTTGACTTTATGTATTTTGGTCTTTGTGTTTCTTTTCTTGATATTTTCTTAATTATGGTTCTCTCTCTCAAATAACAATTGAAATCTTCGCATCTATCTTTCTATCACTAAGAGCGCCGAGACAGTGATCGACTTCTAGCAAATATTTAGCAAATGATTTAGGTATTTAGCAAATGACTCTACTCTATACTCCAATTTTTAATGTGGCGCATTTGTACTGACTCACAGGGGTGTCCTTTTAGCTCGGAAAAGTTTCCTACTAGCTGATTGGTTAGAATTAATTTGTCCAACCAATCAGCTATTAGAAAACTTTTCCGGGCTAAAAGGACACCCCTGCGAGTCGGGGCAAATACGCCTCATATAAAAAATTGAGTATACAGGGTGTCTTAAAATAATGTATACACTCTTTGGATTGTTACAACTGGTTCAATTTATTGATATTAACTTAGAAAACAGATTCACAGAAGGGAAACAGCGCACAGTGAAAACGTAAGGATACATGGGGCAATTTAAGAATGTTATAAAAAAAGAATCTGTTTTCCACGTTAATATCAATAAATTGAACCAGTTGTAACAATCCAAAGAGTGTATACATTATTTTAAGACACCCTGTATACTCAATTTTTTATATGAGGCGTATTTGCCCCGACTATCAGGGGTGTCCTTTTAGCCCGGAAAAGTTTTCTAATAGCTGATTGGTTGGACAAATTAATTCTAACCAATCAGCTAGTAGGAAACTTTTCCGAGCTAAAAGGACACCCCTGTGAGTCAGTACAAATGCGCCACATTAAAAATTGGAGGATAGAGTAGAGTCATTTGCTAAATACCTAAATTATTTTGGGACACACTGTAGATGGACCTCTTGAACGCTCCAGACAAGCCCGCTATCGCCGAGTCATGCCAACGAATGTCTTCATTATTTCAAAGTTTATTAAATCTTAATTGTTGGAATCTATCATTAATCGTTTTCTGCTTTGGTATGTTCGATCAATTTACGAGTGAGCAAGAATCTATTTTTTTTCAATTTCATGAACGCAATAATAGATTTCGTTCTCACTGCATTTAATATATTTGTTTCAATCTTTCATTGCGCAAAATGATATTTTTGAACCTGTTATACTGTTGATAATGGCATTTGTATAATTACTTTCCTATTTGGTAAGAGTAGAAGAGACTTTAGCTATGATAAGCAGATCTTCAAGGAGAAGGACAATCCAAAATCAATCCATTGTTTTCTAGTCTTGGTTAGTGCCATAGCCTCTTTACGATGGTCTTCCACTGTCTTGGGTTACAGTTCTCTTGCTTGAGGATACACTCGGTATACTATTCTATCCTATATCTCCTTTTATTTAAGGTTTTATAGTTTATATATGAAAAATGTATTTTGATGTTGTTACTGCTCTTAAAATATTTTATTTTAATTTGTTCATTTCTTCTCTTGTTGTTTATTTATTTTCCTTATTTCCTTTCCTCACTGGGCTATTTTTCCCTGTTGGAGCCCTTGGGCTTATAGCATCTTGCTTTTCCAACTAGGGTTGTAGCTTGGCTAGTAATAATAATAATAGTAATAAAGAGAATAGTTTATTCTTTAACTATCCGTGACGCCATCTCTGTACAAGAGATTCGTCTCTTCCGAGTTTCGCCATGATCTTGTAGGGTTGTTTAGAGTCCTCTGGTGACGAGATAGTGTATTATTATTATTATTATTATTATTATTATTACTATCCAAGCTACAACCCTAGTTGGAAAAACAAGATACTATAAGCCCAGGGGCTTCAAGAGGGAAAAATAGCCCAGTGAGGAAAGGAAATAAGGAAATAAATAAATGAAGAGAACAAATTAACAATAAATCATTCTAAAATAAGTAACAACGTCAAAACAGACATGTCATATATAAACTAATAACAACATCAAAAACAAATATTATTATTATTATTATTATTACTGTCCAAGCTACAACCCCAGTTAGAAAAGCAAGATGCTATAAGCCCAGGGGCTCCAACAGGGAAAAATAGCCCAGTGAGGAAAGGAAATAAGGAAATAAATAAATGAAGAGAACAAATTAACAATAAATCATTCTAAAATAAGTAACAACGTCAAAACAGACATGTCATATATAAACTAATAACAACATCAAAAACAAATATGTCATAAATAAACAATAAAAAGACTCATGTCCGCCTGGTCAACAAAAAAGCATTTGCTCCAACTTTGAACTTTTGAAGTTCTACTGATTCAACCACGGTGATGTGTATCACTGTAGTACTGTTATAATGTTCATTATACAGAAGTCTGCTGGAGGTTGCCTGAGGGTAATATTGCTTTACTTATTTTACTTTGATGGCTGCTTTTCCGGTCCTATACAGCAGGGGAACCCCACTCTCTACAGGACCTCCACTGTCGTTTTACCTTGTTCGTTCAGAGTATTTAACACTTCATATCGCGTATGGTTCATTTACTGTTAAATCGTCACTGCCAAAAGACTCATGAAATAAGAAAGTCTTCAATTTCCTCTTGAAAGCCTTAATGTCTTCAATCATTCGAATGTTTCGTGGGAGCTTATTATATAGTCTCGGGGCCGCATATATTGCTTTTAGGTAATTGGGGATTAAATTGATTTTATATAGCTGAGGGTAATATTGTTTCAAAGATGAAGGTGTCTGGTTTCAGTTTCGTCAGATTAGATGCTCACCAGAACGTCAGTTGTGCATGTTCAACCCCCCTTCTGTGGTGCTCAACCACAGCAGTGGCTTCCCCCCAGTAAACAGCTTAAACTCACGGTCCCGGGCTGGGATCGATCTGCTGCCATGCGCATGGGCTACTTTTCCCATGTTGGAGTCCTTGGGCTTATAGCATCTTGTTTTTCCAACTAGGGTTGTAGCTCAGCTGAAGGAAATTATTGTTCCAAAGATAAAAAAAAAAAAAACATTGCTGAGAAAAGAACAGAGTCTGGGTCAAAGGGTAGAGAGTTATCTTGGGCCAGTTGGAGGATGTTCTCTATTAAGATCCTTCTGGTCAGCCTCGTCTGAAGAGCGAGGAAGGGTTAAAGGCGACTTATCCTCAGGATTAACCGTTAATGGGGGGCCTTAACCCGTTGACTACAGATAATAGGTTGCACCTTAAGCTCAGTATTAACTGTCGAGTTATAGTTTGCTTAATATAAACTTGCTGTCTTAATTCATCACGTGTCTAAGTCAATGGAACGCAAACATAACGGCAAACATATTATTATTATTATTATGATTATTATTACTTGCTAAGCTAAAGCTACAACCCTAGTTGGAAAAGCAGGATGCTATAAACCCAAAGGGCTCCAACAGTGGAAATAGCCCAGTAAGGAAAGGAAACAAGAAAAAATAAAAAATGTTCAGAACAGTAACAACGTTAAAATGAATATGCCCGAGTTTATTCCAAATCTAAAGGGAAAAAATGATGAAGAAGTTTGTCCAGAGGCCTTAATAAAGGGATTACCTTACCTTGCAAAAGTAGGAAGGTTTTTAAGAATCGGGAAAGCAGCAGGAGGAAGATAATTCCAGAGACTGATGGTAAGGGGAAGGAAATGATTTGCAAGTCAGGCAGCCATAAGTGTATTGATCTGTGTGTGATTGTATGTTTTCCACTGTCTTGGGTTAGAGATCTCTTGCTTGATGGTACACTTGGGCACATTATTCTATCTAATTTCTCTTCCTCTTGTTTTGTTAAAGTTTTTATAGTTTATTTAGGAAATATTCATTTTAATGTTGTTACTGTTCTTAAAATATTGTATTTTTTCTTGTTTTATTTCCTCACTGGGCTATTTTTCCCGTTGGGGCCCCTGGGCTTATAGCATCCGGCTTTTCCAACTAGGGTTGTAGCTTAGTAAGTGATAATAATAATAATAATAATAATAATAATGATAATGAGACCAGACGATTTATACATAACCTTGGTATTGGATAAATTAATTTAAGCTATTTTAGCTATGGTAAGCAGCTCTTCAAACAAACGTTTTCATAAGGTAGGCCAATAGCATAGCTAACCTTCTTGGACGCGGGCTAATTTACCCCCTTCAACTCCTGGCATATGTCTTTACATGGCTATGTATAATATATTTTACATATCCTATGCTCCATATTTAAGATTTTCTATATGATTTATGCATAATACTAATTTTATTCATTTGAAATAATCGGCGTCAATGACCTTAGATTTCAGGATGTCAGAAAACCTGAGATCAATCAATCAATCATTTAGAATAAATGTCTCCTTTCATACTTTGCTTATTCTTACTAGTTTTTTTCCCTCTTTAGCTATGGTAAGCAGCTCTTGTAGAAGAAGGGCACTCCAAAATCAAACCATTGTTCTCTAGTCTTGGGTAGTGCCATAACCTCTGTACCATGGTCTTCCGCTGATTGGGGTTAGAGTTCTCTTGCTTGAGGGTACACTGGGGCACACTATTCTATGTAATTTCTCTCCTTGTTGTTTTATTAAAGTTTTTATAGTGTATGTAAGAAATATTTATTTTAACGTTGTTACTGTTCCTAAAATATTTTATTTTCCGTGTTTCCTTTCCTCACTGGGCTATTTTCCCTGTTGGGGCCCCTGGGTTTATAGCATCTTGCTCTTACAACTAAGCAAGTAATAATAATAATAATAATAATAATAATAATAATAATAATAATAATAATAATGATGATGATGATAAGATGATGATAATAATAATAATAATAATAATAATAATAATAATAATAATAATAATAATAATGGGCTAAAGTCAATCCATATTTTTCTCACACTTACATCGCCTTATGCAAGTTCAGAATCTTACGGGATCTTCCTTTGTCCTCTCTACAGTTACACGGATAAGTAATAAGTAACTTGCCCTACCTACCGTCACCAGCATCATCTACTCTTATCTATTGAACCATATAATTCACTACCATTTGGCAACATCATAGTCCCCATATACCCCTTTATATAAAGGGCATTCCCTTGAAGCCCGTGCATGTCTCATCAAAACCTCATTTACTCTTTTTTTTTTCTCTCTGTATCACACGCAACCCATTTCCTGCTGTCGTCCTTTTCAGAATGGGAATACTTTGTGGAGGGACATCTAAACTGTTGATTTATCTCGAGGGAACTTGAATGTGGAGGATAATGTAAACAAAAATGTTGAAATGGTGAAAAAGATTAATGTTGAAATTAGATGCTTTTTCATGTTGGCCAGGTTGACATGAGTCTTTTTATAGTTTATATATGACATATCTGTTTTTGACGTTGTTGATAGTTTATATAGGACATATCTGTTTTGACGTTGTTACTTTTTTTAGAATTGATTTATTGTTAATTTATTCTCATCATTTATTTATTTCCTTATTTCCTTTCCTTACTGGGCTATTTTTCCCTGTTGGAGCCCTTGGGCTTATAGCATCTTGCTTTTCCAACTAGGGTTGTTGCTTGACTAGTAATAATAATAATAATAATAATAATAATAATAATAATAATAATAAGGTTTGACCTGGGTTTTAAGGGTTGTGTGGAAGTTGCACTGCTGTAGGTGGGTGGGCCCGTTTGAGATCTGATTTTAGGTAATAAGGGCAGGAATATTCAACTTTGTAACGGGGTCCATACTAAGGTGAGACGGAAGTTGTTTTGTGGTTCCTGCCGTCTGGAATGAACTCGCGAGGGATTTTATGCCCTATAAAACGTGTTTAGGGTCTTATGAGGTTATGAACTATAGATGAGAAATGCTTTTGGTAGTTGTGTGTAGATGGTTGCCAATGATGTTGGAAACAAGCTTAGATAGACACAATGAATTCAGGTTTAGGACAGTGTTTGCTACACATGAACGAGCTTAGATAGACACAATGAATTCAGGTTTAGGACAGTGTTTGCTACACATGAACGAGCTTAGATAGACACAATGAATTTAGGTTTAGGACAGTATTTGCTACACATGAACGAGCTTAGATAGACACAATGAATTCAGGGTTAGGACAGTGTTTGCTACACATGAACAAGCTTAGATAGACACAATGAATTCAGTTTAGTATAGTGTTTACTACACATGAACGAGCTTAGATAGACACAATGAATTCAGGTTTAGGACAGTGTTTGCTACACATGAACGAGCTTAGATAGACACAATGAATTCAGGTTTAGTATAGTATTTGCTACATATGAACGAGCTTAGATAGACACAATGAATTCAGGTTTAGGACAGTGTTTACTACACATGAACGAGCTTAGATAGACACAATGAATTCAGGTTTAGGACAGTGTTTGCTACACATGAACAAGCTTAGATAGACACAATGAATTCAGGTTTAAGACAGTATTTGCTACACATGAACAAGCTTAGATAGACACAATGAATTCAGTTTAGTATAGTGTTTGCTACACATGAACGAGCTTAGATAGACACAATGAATTCAGGTTTAGGACAGTGTTTACTACACATGAACGAGCTTAGATAGACACAATGAATTCAGGTTTAGGACAGTGTTTACTACACATGAACGAGCTTAGATAGACACAATGAATTCAGGTTTAGGACAGTGTTTGCTACACATGAACGAGCTTAGATAGACACAATGAATTCAGGTTTAGTATAGTATTTGCTACATATGAACGAGCTTAGATAGACACAATGAATTCAGGTTTAGGACAGTGTTTACTACACATGAACGAGCTTAGATAGACACAATGAATTCAGGTTTAGGACAGTGTTTACTACACATGAACGAGCTTAGATAGACACAATGAATTCAGGTTTAGGACAGTGTTTGCTACACATGAACGAGCTTAGATAGACACAATGAATTCAGGTTTAGGACAGTGTTTACTACACATGAACGAGCTTAGATAGACACAATGAATTCAGGTTTAGGACAGTGTTTACTACACATGAACGAGCTTAGATAGACACAATGAATTCAGGTTTAGGACAGTGTTTACTACACATGAACGAGCTTAGATAGACACAATGAATTCAGGTTTAGGACAGTGTTTGCTACACATGAACGAGCTTAGATAGACACAATGAATTCAGGTTTAGTATAGTGTTTGCTACATATGAACGAGCTTAGATAGACACAATGAATTCAGGTTTAGGACAGTGTTTACTACACATGAACGAGCTTAGATAGACACAATGAATTCAGGTTTAGGACAGTGTTTACTACACATGAACGAGCTTAGATAGACACAATGAATTCAGGTTTAGGACAGTGTTTGCTACACATGAACGAGCTTAGATAGACACAATGAATTCAGGTTTAGGACAGTGTTTGCTACACATGAACGAGCTTAGATAGACACAATGAATTCAGGTTTAGGACAGTGTTTACTACACATGAACGAGCTTAGATAGACACAATGAATTCAGGTTTAGGACAGTGTTTGCTACACATGAACGAGCTTAGATAGACACAATGAATTCAGGTTTAGGACAGTGTTTACTACACATGAACGAGCTTAGATAGACACAATGAATTCAGGTTTAGGACAGTGTTTGCTACACATGAACGAGCTTAGATAGACACAATGAATTCAGGTTTAGGACAGTGTTTGCTACACATGAACGAGCTTAGATAGACACAATGAATTCAGGTTTAGGACAGTGTTTGCTACACATGAACGAGCTTAGATAGACACAATGAATTCAGGTTTAGGACAGTGTTTACTACACATGAACGAGCTTAGATAGACACAATGAATTCAGGTTTAGGACAGTGTTTACTACACATGAACGAGCTTAGATAGACACAATGAATTCAGGTTTAGGACAGTGTTTACTACACATGAACGAGCTTAGATAGACACAATGAATTCAGGTTTAGGACAGTGTTTACTACACATGAACGAGCTTAGATAGACACAATGAATTCAGGTTTAGGACAGTGTTTACTACACATGAACGAGCTTAGATAGACACAATGAATTCAGGTTTAGGACAGTGTTTACTACACATGAACGAGCTTAGATAGACACAATGAATTCAGGTTTAGGACAGTGTTTACTACACATGAACGAGCTTAGATAGACACAATGAATTCAGGTTTAGGACAGTGTTTACTACACATGAACGAGCTTAGATAGACACAATGAATTCAGGTTTAGGACAGTGTTTGCTACACATGAACGAGCTTAGATAGACACAATGAATTCAGGTTTAGGACAGTGTTTACTACACATGAACGAGCTTAGATAGACACAATGAATTCAGGTTTAGGACAGTGTTTACTACACATGAACGAGCTTAGATAGACACAATGAATTCAGGTTTAGGACAGTGTTTACTACACATGAACGAGCTTAGATAGACACAATGAATTCAGGTTTAGGACAGTGTTTACTACACATGAACGAGCTTAGATAGACACAATGAATTCAGGTTTAGGACAGTGTTTCCTACACATGAACGAGCTTAGATAGACACAATGAATTCAGGTTTAGGACAGTGTTTACTACACATGAACGAGCTTAGATAGACACAATGAATTCAGGTTTAGGACAGTGTTTGCTACACATGAACGAGCTTAGATAGACACAATGAATTCAGGTTTAGGACAGTGTTTACTACACATGAACGAGCTTAGATAGACACAATGAATTCAGGTTTAGGACAGTGTTTACTACACATGAACGAGCTTAGATAGACACAATGAATTCAGGTTTAGGACAGTGTTTACTACACATGAACGAGCTTAGATAGACACAATGAATTCAGGTTTAGGACAGTGTTTGCTACACATGAACGAGCTTAGATAGACACAATGAATTCAGGTTTAGTATAGTATTTGCTACATATGAACGAGCTTAGATAGACACAATGAATTCAGGTTTAGGACAGTGTTTACTACACATGAACGAGCTTAGATAGACACAATGAATTCAGTTTAGTATAGTGTTTACTACACATGAACGAGCTTAGATAGACACAATGAATTCAGGTTTAGGACAGTGTTTGCTACACATGAACGAGCTTAGATAGACACAATGAATTCAGGTTTAGTATAGTATTTGCTACATATGAACGAGCTTAGATAGACACAATGAATTCAGGTTTAGGACAGTGTTTACTACACATGAACGAGCTTAGATAGACACAATGAATTCAGGTTTAGGACAGTGTTTACTACACATGAACGAGCTTAGATAGACACAATGAATTCAGGTTTAGGACAGTGTTTGCTACACATGAACAAGCTTAGATAGACACAATGAATTCAGTTTAGTATAGTGTTTACTACACATGAACGAGCTTAGATAGACACAATGAATTCAGGTTTAGGACAGTGTTTACTACACATGAACGAGCTTAGATAGACACAATGAATTCAGGTTTAGGACAGTGTTTGCTACACATGAACGAGCTTAGATAGACACAATGAATTCAGGTTTAGTATAGTATTTGCTACATATGAACGAGCTTAGATAGACACAATGAATTCAGGTTTAGGACAGTGTTTACTACACATGAACGAGCTTAGATAGACACAATGAATTCAGGTTTAGTATAGTATTTGCTACATATGAACGAGCTTAGATAGACACAATGAATTCAGGTTTAGGACAGTGTTTGCTACACATGAACGAGCTTAGATAGACACAATGAATTCAGGTTTAGTATAGTATTTGCTACATATGAACGAGCTTAGATAGACACAATGAATTCAGGTTTAGGACAGTGTTTACTACACATGAACGAGCTTAGATAGACACAATGAATTCAGGTTTAGGACAGTGTTTGCTACACATGAACGAGCTTAGATAGACACAATGAATTCAGGTTTAGTATAGTATTTGCTACATATGAACGAGCTTAGATAGACACAATGAATTCAGGTTTAGGACAGTGTTTACTACACATGAACGAGCTTAGATAGACACAATGAATTCAGGTTTAGGACAGTGTTTGCTACACATGAACGAGCTTAGATAGACACAATGAATTCAGGTTTAGTATAGTATTTGCTACATATGAACGAGCTTAGATAGACACAATGAATTCAGGTTTAGGACAGTGTTTACTACACATGAACGAGCTTAGATAGACACAATGAATTCAGGTTTAGGACAGTGTTTGCTACACATGAACGAGCTTAGATAGACACAATGAATTCAGGTTTAGTATAGTATTTGCTACATATGAACGAGCTTAGATAGACACAATGAATTCAGGTTTAGGACAGTGTTTACTACACATGAACGAGCTTAGATAGACACAATGAATTCAGGTTTAGGACAGTGTTTACTACACATGAACGAGCTTAGATAGACACAATGAATTCAGGTTTGGGACAGTGTTTGCTACACATGAACGAGCTTAGATAGACACAATGAATTCAGGTTTAGGACAGTGTTTTCTACACATGAGCAATTATAATTTGATGTTTATAAGGATATAGATATGTTAGGTGTATATATTTGTGACAGTAACATTTAATAAAAAAAAACTGGCTAAAGTAATTTTTTATCTTAATGTATTTATAAAAGACGCAAAAACCAAGAGATATTATGAGTAGAGTCTTTGAACTTTTAAGCAAATATTTCTTAAGAATTTACTTAACTACTGCTCTGTAATTGTGGCTAATTTCCTCTTGGTAAAGGTAAAAGAGACTCTTTAGCTATGGTAAGCAGCTCTTCTAGGAGAA
>NC_090735.1:1182056-1184556 GCF_036898095.1 Palaemon carinicauda
CTAGCGACGTCCGGGGCATCAAATTACCATATCATTGATGTAAAATTGCCGATGCGGGGTCGGGTATCTTGTTCGACGTGTCGCTGCCAAATAACATACGGATGATCGAAGCCTTCTCTGGCAGCCCTCGCTTGATTGCGGGCCTTAGCCAAGGAAATTCACTGTATCACTTTGGAAGATTATACGTCTGTCGATCGTCCGAGGTGTCTCTCGGGTTTTTGCCAGAGAGAATTGCAATGGGCTGTAATAAAGATTTTTGTGATGCGTCGCGCTATTATGCGGGTTGGTAGTGTCTTCGCGGCCGTTTAAAGGTGTAAAGGCCGCTCGTGAATGGCAGAAGCAAGGGACAGTGACATTGCCCTATCGAGCAGGACGATGCCCCTATAGACTGACCCTATTACATATGATCAGCGCCCAAGCCCCCTTTCCATCCAAGGAGGGCCAGGCAATGGCTGCTGATGACTCAGCAGATAGACCTATAAGCTCCCCTAAACCCCCTAGCCTTAGCTCACAAGGATAGTGAGGTTGCAGAGACCAAAGAAACTAACGAGTTTGAGCTGAACTCGAACCCCTGTCTGGCGTTCACCAGTCAGGGACGTGACCACATTGGTGTGATTATTCGGTGATGCTATTAAACCAATTTGTGTGCGCATGTGTGTGTGTGTGAGAGAGAGAGAGAGAGAGAGAGAGAGAGAGAGAGAGAGAGAGAGAGAGAGAGAGAGAGAGAGAGAGAGAGCCAGCCTTATTGCCTTATTCTGTGTTTGGGTTCCCCCAGGTCCCTCAGTGTGAGGCACCTCGTATATCCACTAGAGAGTTGCTAATGCATCTTCCGGTGTTTTTTGCATCTTCCAGTCTTGGATGGTCTGAGATGCATCTTGTGTATTTATCGAGCTTATTCTTAAACACATCTACGCTCACTCCTGAGAGAGAGAGAGAGAGAGAGAGAGAGAGAGAGAGAGAGAGAGAGAGAGAGAGAGACCTGCTTCATTCTTGTCGTGACGTCATTTTTTATGGTGATTGTAGATTAGAAGTTGCCCTGTTACTATGGAGAACCTTGAACGTAAAGTGTGTGAAAATACCCGCCTTAAGGTTTATCAGGCAAAGGTATTGAGTTATTCTTCCTCTAGGGTAGATAAAAAAAGTAGTTGAATCGGTAGAACTTCAAAAGTTCAAACTTGCAGCAAATGTTTTTTTTTTTATGTTGAACAGGATGACGTAAGTCTTTTTTATAGTTTATATATGAAATATCTGTTTTAATGTTGTTATTGCTTTTAGAATATTTCATTTTAATTGTTCATTACTTCTTATATGGTTTATTTATTTCCTTATTTCCTTTCCTCACTGGGCTATTTTTCCCCGTCGGAGCCCCTTAGGCTTATAGCATGTTGCTTTTACAACTAGGGTTGTGGTTTAGCTAATAATGATAATAATAATAATAATAATGATAAAAGAAAATACTACTACTATTACCACTACTACTACTACTACTACTACTACTACTAATAATAATAATAATAATGATGATGATGATGAAATAAATAAACCATAAAAGAAGTAATGAACAATTAAAATAAAACATATCCAAAACACTAACAACATTAAAACAGATATTTCATATATAAATTATAAAGAAGACTTATTTCTATAACTTTTGTATTAATGACTTTTATATATAAAGAGATTTATATTATAAATCAATATCAATCATATAGGACGTTTTTTTTTTTTTAAAGATTGTAATATTGGACTTGCTCACATTTTGTAACAAGAAGAATAGATTATTATTATTATTATTATTATTATTATTGTTATTATTATTATTATTATTATTTGCTAAGCTACAACCCCAGTTGGAAACGCAAGATGCTATAAGCCCAGGGGCCCCAACAGGGAAAATAGCCCAGTGAGGAAAGGAAATTATTATTATTACTATTATTATTATTATTATTATTACTTGCTAAGCTACAACCCTAGTTGGAAACGCAAGATGCTATAAGCCCAGGGGCCCCAACAGGGAAAATAGCCCAGTGAGGAAAGGAAATTATTATTATTATTATTATTATTATTATTATTATTATTATTACTTGCTAAGCTACAGCCCTAGTTGGAAACGCAAGATGCTATAAGCCCAGGGACCCCAACAGGGAAAATAGCCCAGTGAGGAAAGGAAACAAGGAAAAATAAAATATTGAGAACAGTAATGAAAACAGGGAGGGATTATTATTATTATTATTACTTGCTAAGCTACAACCCTAGTTGGAAACGCAAGATGCTATAAGCCCAGGGACCCCAACAGGGAAAATAGCCCAGTGAGGAAAGGAAACAAGGAAAAATAAAATATGAAGAACAGTAAGAAAAACAGGAAGGGAAACTTTAGATATCGACCACAAAATGCCCTATTCTGCCTCTGTCTTTGTTGAGGGAATTTTGTTTGCATAATCTACCAGTCCGGGTTAATAATTATTATACAATTTTGAGCAGGATTTCCTGTTGCATCATA
>NC_090735.1:1197056-1199556 GCF_036898095.1 Palaemon carinicauda
ATAGCCTCTCTCCCACGGTCTTTCACTGTCTTGTGTTAGAGTTCACTATTCTATCTTATTTCTCTTCCTCTTGTTTTTTAAAGTTTTTGTAGTTTATAGAGATGAACGATCTAATTTAATGTTGTTACTGTTCTTAGAACATGTTATTTTAATTGTTCAGTACTTCTCTTCTAGTTTATTTCCTTGGTAACTTTCCTTACGGGGCTAGTTTTCTATATTGGAGCCCTTGGGCTTATAGCATGCTGCTTTTCTAAATAGGGTTGTAGCTTCGCTAATAATAATAATAATAATAATAATAATAATAATAATAATAATAATAATAATAATAATAATAATAATAATATCAGTACAGTATTTCAAATTACATATTACATATTATCTGTACTTTTGTAATAATAATAATAATAATAATAATAATAATAATAATAATAATCGTAATAGTAACAACAACAACAACAACAACAACAACAATAATAATAATAATAATAATAATAATAATAATAATAATGATAATAATAATAATGATAATATATTGAAGAAGAATTGTGAGTAATATGGTCTCCATCATCTTCCTCACGAAAATATGTCCCTTTCCCAGTTACTGGCAGATTATAGCAATGAACAAAAAAAGATATTATGACCATAGAAAAAGTTAATTATAAAATTAAGGCCACTAAGGCATCAATTACTTTCAATAAAACTTGTTTAAAAGAGCGTTTACTCCCGAAATATTATTATTATTATTATTATTATTATTATTATTATTATTATTGTTGTTGTTGTTGTTGTTACTATTACGATTACTATCATTATTATTATTATTATTATTATTATTATTATTGTTGTTGTTGTTATTATTACTATTAAGATTACTATCATTAATATTATTATTATTATTATTGTTATCATCATCATTATTATTATTATTATTACTATTACGATCACTATTATTATTATTAACATT
Organism: Palaemon carinicauda; assembly: GCF_036898095.1. Classification (NCBI taxonomy): domain Eukaryota; kingdom Metazoa; phylum Arthropoda; class Malacostraca; order Decapoda; family Palaemonidae; genus Palaemon; species Palaemon carinicauda. Next base: position 1,198,021 of record NC_090735.1, read on the forward strand.
ATTAGTATTACTATTATTAACATTATTAATATCATTATTATCATTATTATTATTATTGTTATTATTATTATGAAGAGAAAAAGGTAAATAAGAACAACAGAAAAAGTTAATTACAAAATGAACGCCACTGAGGCAGCAATCACTTTCAACAAAAAGAGTCAAAACTACACGAAAGAATAAGCAAATCAAGCCAATTTAAACGGCTACTTAACCCAGAAAAAAACCTTCACCGAAGAATGGCCTTTAAAGGGAATTATCACTTGAATTATTCTTAAGGTTCTTATCCCCGCATATTTGCCATTTAAGAAACTCGAGATTGGCCAAGTTATTTAGAAAGAATCTCTCGTCCGCTGTGTGTGAAGAAGTCAAGGTCAACAACTTGTTATTGTTTGGGGAAACTTCACTTCACTGCTGCTTGTTTAATTAAATGGGTTTGTATTATCTCTTCTCTCTTTTTCTTCTTCTTCTACTTCTTCTTCTACTTCTTCTTCTTCTTCTTCTTGGGCACTTGAAGAGCTTTGATCAACTTTTTGATATTGTTTTTCATCTGAATGTCGTTTTATATCGAGTGTGTGTTTGTGTGTATATATATATATATATATATATATATATATATATATATATATATATATACACATGTATATATATTTATATATAAATTATATATTATATATATATGTATGCATGAAAATACAATATATATGCATATATATACTGTATATATATTGCATGTATAATATATATATATATACATATATATATATATATATATATAACGTATATATATAAATATATATATATATATAAATATATATATATATATATATATATATATATGTATGTATGAATATGCAATATATATATATATAGATATATATTATATAAATATATATATATATGTATATATATATATATATATATATATATATATGCATTGGGATTTGTCGTTCGACTACAGTAATATCAACGTTGATGTTCTCAGTCAATGTTTTCGCTGTCACTATGTGTTAAAATTGTGATGAAGTGGGATCTCGCAATGGAAGCTTAGATATTTTTTATAACGATGATTACTGGTGTAGTTAACAATAAAGAGAGAGAGAGAGAGAGAGAGAGAGAGAGAGAGAGAGAGAGAGAGAGAGAGAGAGAGAGAGAGAGAGAGAGAGAGAAAGAGAGGTTAATATATTATCTTTTGGCTAGATCAAGTACGTAGACTAGAAAAAATGAAGAAAACACGTTCAGTGTGAAGAAGAAGAAGAAGAAGAAGAAGAAGAAGAAGAAGAAGATGAAGAAGAAGAAGATGAAGAAGAAGAAGAAGAAGAAGATGAAGAAGAAGAAGATGAAGAAGAAGAAGAAGAAGAAGAAGAAGAAGAAGATGAAGAAGAAGATGAAGATGAAGATGAAGATGAAGATGAAGATGAAGAAGAAGAAGAAGAAGAAGAAAAAGAAGAAGATGAAGAAGAAGAAGAAGAAGACGGGAGAGGTGGAGATGAAGGGGATGGGAATAAGGATAAAGGAGTGGGTTAGATGATGCTGTAT
>NC_090735.1:1207056-1216689 GCF_036898095.1 Palaemon carinicauda
ATTTGCTTTTATCCTCGCCAGTGGACAGACTCTTCTCTGGCTGGGCTAGAGGGTCTCCCCCCCCCCCCCCCAAGATGGATCGCTCTCTATAGAGTTGATGACATGTAGAAGAAGACCCCAGCATCAGTCTCGCTATTAGATTAATAGCCTCCTTAGCGCTGTCTGGCAATTTGCGGTTCTTTAATCATTGCCTGATTTCGAACCCTTGGATGTTGCGGTTCGGTTTTTCTTTTGGCAACAACCCCGCAAATCCCTGGGTTGGCTTTTGGCGTGGTTCTCAGAAATGGGGACTTTGCCTGCTGGATGGAGTTTGTTTGTTGTACACTCGGAATGTATATATTTCTCTCTCTCTCTCTCTCTCTCTCTCTCTCTCTCTCTCTCTCTCTCTCTCTCTCTCTCTCTCTCTCTCTCTCATATACACACACGTATGTAAGATATATATATATATATATATATATATATATATATATATATATATATATAGATATATATATATATATATATATATATATATATATATATATATATATATCTATATATATATATATATATATATATATATATATATATATATATATATATATACTGTATATATCCTCCTTTCTTCCGAGCACGATAAGTTCCCTATCTCTCTCTCTCTCTCTCTCTCTCTCTCTCTCTCTCTCTCTCTCTCTCTCTCTCTCTAAATAACCATGTTTACGCTAAATCATTTTTTAGTAGGCCACAACGATGAATATTTTTCTCCATCAATCTTCCACGAACATTGAATTAAAACAACCTCCCACTGAAAACTATTTTTTACATATTTTTCTTCTTATTCAACTGCTTCCAATTCAGGTTTGACAACAGAGACTTACTCTCCTATCATTCATGAAACGTATATTATTATCACCTAATGTACATTGAAATTTGTTACTAATTGGTTAATAATTTCTGCCAATCAAGTATTTAGAGCTTCAGGTCATAGGTTAATTAAAGATTTATGTCACATTTTGTCATTTATTCAAAGCATCAGCTAATTATTGAAAGCTTTAAGCTGTTACTTAATCCCCATTCAACATTTGTTAGTCAGAATTTAAAGCCAGTTATTAAAAGTACCAGACTAATAATTCATTTATTCAAAGCATCAGCTAATTATTGAAAGCTTTAAGCTGTTACTTAATCCCCATTCAACATTTGTTAGTCAGAATTTAAAGCCAGTTATTAAAAGTACCAGACTAATAATTCATTTATTCAAAGCATCAGCTAATTATTCAAAGCTTTAAGCTGTTACTTAATCCCCATTCAACATTTGTTAGTCAGAATTTAAAGCCAGTTATTGAAAGTACCAGACTAATAATTCATTTATTCAAAGCATCAGCTAATTATTGAAAGCTTTAAGCTGTTACTTAATCCCCATTTAACATTTGTTAGTCAGAATTTAAAACCAGTTATTGAAAGTATCAGATTAATAATATAGAGTTTTAAACATTTTAATTCATGTCTCACACCAACTCTACAAAACATCTGACCAATGTAATGAAAATTCAGAGCTTTGGACCCTTAGAGTATAGCTTCGATTCAAGCTTTGGACCATTAGAGTAAAGCTTCGAACCAAGCTTGGGACCATTAGAGTAAAGCTTCGATTCAAGCTTGGGACCATTAGAGTAAAGCTTCGAAGCAAGCTTGGGACCATTAGAGTAAAGCTTCGATTCAAGCTTGGGACCATTAGAGTAAAGCTTCGATTCAAGCTTTGGACCATTAGAGTAAAGCTTCGAAGCAAGCTTGGGACCATTAGAGTAAAGCTTCGAAGCAAGCTTGGGACCATTAGAGTAAAGCTTCGATTCAAGCTTGGGACCATTAGAGTAAAGCTTCGATTCAAGCTTTGGACCATTAGAGTAAAGCTTCGAAGCAAGCTTGGGACCATTAGAGTAAAGCTTCGAAGCAAGCTTGGGACCATTAGAGTAAAGCTTCGAAGCAAGCTTGGGACCATTAGAGTAAAGCTTCGATTCAAGCTTTGGACCATTAGAGTAAAGCTTCGAAGCAAGCTTGGGACCATTAGAGTAAAGCTTCGAAGCAAGCTTGGGACCATTAGAGTAAAGCTTCGAAGCAAGCTTGGGACCATTAGAGTAAAGCTTCGAAGCAAGCTTGGGACCATTAGAGTAAAGCTTCGAAGCAAGCTTGGGACCATTAGAGTAAAGCTTCGATTCAAGCTTGGGACCATTAGAGTAAAGCTTCAAAGCAAGCTTGGGACCATTAGAGTAAAGCTTCGAAGCAAGGTTGGGACCATTAGAGTAAAGCTTCGAAGCAAGGTTGGGACCATTAGAGTAAAGCTTCGAAGCAAGCTTGGGACCATTAGAGTAAAGCTTCGATTCAAGCTTGGGACCATTAGAGTAAAGCTTCGAAGCAAGCTTGGGACCATTAGAGTAAAGCTTCGAAGCAAGCTTGGGACCATTAGAGTAAAGCTTCGAAGCAAGCTTGGGACCATTAGAGTAAAGCTTCGATTCAAGCTTGGGACCATTAGAGTAAAGCTTCGATTCAAGCTTGGGACCATTAGAGTAAAGCTTCGAAGCAAGCTTGGGACCATTAGAGTAAAGCTTCGAAGCAAGCTTGGGACCATTAGAGTAAAGCTTCGAAGCAAGCTTGGGACCATTAGAGTAAAGCTTCGAAGCAAGCTTGGGACCATTAGAGTAAAGCTTCGAAGCAAGCTTGGGACCATTAGAGTAAAGCTTCGAAGCAAGCTTGGGACCATTAGAGTAAAGCTTCGATTCAAGCTTGGGACCATTAGAGTAAAGCTTCGATTCAAGCTTGGGACCATTAGAGTAAAGCTTCAAAGCAAGGTTGGGACCATTAGAGTAAAGCTTCGATTCAAGCTTGGGACCATTAGAGTAAAGCTTCGATTCAAGCTTGGGACCATTAGAGTAAAGCTTCGAAGCAAGCTTGGGACCATTAGAGTAAAGCTTCGAAGCAAGCTTGGGACCATTAGAGTAAAGCTTCGAAGCAAGCTTGGGACCATTAGAGTAAAGCTTCGAAGCAAGCTTGGGACCATTAGAGTAAAGCTTCGAAGCAAGCTTGGGACCATTAGAGTAAAGCTTCGAAGCAAGCTTGGGACCATTAGAGTAAAGCTTCGATTCAAGCTTGGGACCATTAGAGTAAAGCTTCGAAGCAAGCTTGGGACCATTAGAGTAAAGCTTCGAAGCAAGCTTGGGACCATTAGAGTAAAGCTTCGAAGCAAGCTTGGGACCATTAGAGTAAAGCTTCGAAGCAAGCTTGGGACCATTAGAGTAAAGCTTCGATTCAAGCTTGGGACCATTAGAGTAAAGCTTCGATTCAAGCTTGGGACCATTAGAGTAAAGCTTCGAAGCAAGCTTGGGACCATTAGAGTAAAGCTTCGATTCAAGCTTGGGACCATTAGAGTAAAGCTTCAAAGCAAGCTTGGGACCATTAGAGTAAAGCTTCGAAGCAAGCTTGGGACCATTAGAGTAAAGCTTCGATTCAAGCTTGGGACCATTAGAGTAAAGCTTCAAAGCAAGCTTGGGACCATTAGAGTAAAGCTTCGAAGCAAGGTTGGGACCATTAGAGTAAAGCTTCGATTCAAGCTTGGGACCATTAGAGTAAAGCTTCGAAGCAAGCTTGGGACCATTAGAGTAAAGCTTCGAAGCAAGGTTGGGACCATTAGAGTAAAGCTTCGAAGCAAGCTTGGGACCATTAGAGTAAAGCTTCGAAGCAAGCTTGGGACCATTAGAGTAAAGCTTCGATTCAAGCTTGGGACCATTAGAGTAAAGCTTCGATTCAAGCTTGGGACCATTAGAGTAAAGCTTCAAAGCAAGCTTGGGACCATTAGAGTAAAGCTTCGATTCAAGCTTCCATTAGAGTAAAGCTTCAAAGCAAGCTTGGGACCATTAGAGTAAAGCTTCAAAGCAAGGTTGGGACCATTAGAGTAAAGCTTCGATTCAAGCTTGGGACCATTAGAGTAAAGCTTCGAAGCAAGCTTGGGACCATTAGAGTAAAGCTTCGAAGCAAGCTTGGGACCATTAGAGTAAAGCTTCGAAGCAAGCTTGGGACCATTAGAGTAAAGCTTCGAAGCAAGCTTGGGACCATTAGAGTAAAGCTTCGAAGCAAGCTTGGGACCATTAGAGTAAAGCTTCGAAGCAAGCTTGGGACCATTAGAGTAAAGCTTCGAAGCAAGCTTGGGACCATTAGAGTAAAGCTTCGAAGCAAGCTTGGGACCATTAGAGTAAAGCTTCGAAGCAAGCTTGGGACCATTAGAGTAAAGCTTCGAAGCAAGCTTGGGACCATTAGAGTAAAGCTTCGAAGCAAGCTTGGGACCATTAGAGTAAAGCTTCGAAGCAAGCTTGGGACCATTAGAGTAAAGCTTCGATTCAAGCTTGGGACCATTAGAGTAAAGCTTCGAAGCAAGCTTGGGACCATTAGAGTAAAGCTTCGAAGCAAGCTTGGGACCATTAGAGTAAAGCTTCGAAGCAAGGTTGGGACCATTAGAGTAAAGCTTCGATTCAAGCTTGGGACCATTAGAGTAAAGCTTCGATTCAAGCTTGGGACCATTAGAGTAAAGCTTCGATTCAAGCTTGGGACCATTAGAGTAAAGCTTCGATTCAAGCTTGGGACCATTAGAGTAAAGCTTCGATTCAAGCTTGGGACCATTAGAGTAAAGCTTCGATTCAAGCTTGGGGACCATTAGAGTAAAGCTTCGAAGCAAGCTTGGGACCATTAGAGTAAAGCTTCGATTCAAGCTTGGGACCATTAGAGTAAAGCTTCGATTCAAGCTTGGGACCATTAGAGTAAAGCTTCGAAGCAAGCTTGGGACCATTAGAGTAAAGCTTCGAAGCAAGCTTGGGACCATTAGAGTAAAGCTTCGAAGCAAGCTTGGGACCATTAGAGTAAAGCTTCGAAGCAAGCTTGGGACCATTAGAGTAAAGCTTCGATTCAAGCTTGGGACCATTAGAGTAAAGCTTCGATTCAAGCTTGGGACCATTAGAGTAAAGCTTCAAAGCAAGCTTGGGACCATTAGAGTAAAGCTTCGAAGCAAGCTTGGGACCATTAGAGTAAAGCTTCGATTCAAGCTTGGGACCATTAGAGTAAAGCTTCGATTCAAGCTTGGGACCATTAGAGTAAAGCTTCGAAGCAAGCTTGGGACCATTAGAGTAAAGCTTCGATTCAAGCTTGGGACCATTAGAGTAAAGCTTCAAAGCAAGCTTGGGACCATTAGAGTAAAGCTTCAAAGCAAGGTTGGGACCATTAGAGTAAAGCTTCGATTCAAGCTTGGGACCATTAGAGTAAAGCTTCGATTCAAGCTTGGGACCATTAGAGTAAAGCTTCGAAGCAAGCTTGGGACCATTAGAGTAAAGCTTCGAAGCAAGCTTGGGACCATTAGAGTAAAGCTTCGAAGCAAGCTTGGGACCATTAGAGTAAAGCTTCGATTCAAGCTTGGGACCATTAGAGTAAAGCTTCGAAGCAAGGTTGGGACCATTAGAGTAAAGCTTCGAAGCAAGCTTGGGACCATTAGAGTAAAGCTTCGAAGCAAGCTTGGGACCATTAGAGTAAAGCTTCGATTCAAGCTTGGGACCATTAGAGTAAAGCTTCGATTCAAGCTTGGGACCATTAGAGTAAAGCTTCAAAGCAAGCTTGGGACCATTAGAGTAAAGCTTCGAAGCAAGCTTGGGACCATTAGAGTAAAGCTTCGATTCAAGCTTCCATTAGAGTAAAGCTTCAAAGCAAGCTTGGGACCATTAGAGTAAAGCTTCAAAGCAAGGTTGGGACCATTAGAGTAAAGCTTCGATTCAAGCTTGGGACCATTAGAGTAAAGCTTCGAAGCAAGCTTGGGACCATTAGAGTAAAGCTTCGAAGCAAGCTTGGGACCATTAGAGTAAAGCTTCGAAGCAAGCTTGGGACCATTAGAGTAAAGCTTCGAAGCAAGCTTGGGACCATTAGAGTAAAGCTTCGAAGCAAGCTTGGGACCATTAGAGTAAAGCTTCGAAGCAAGCTTGGGACCATTAGAGTAAAGCTTCGAAGCAAGCTTGGGACCATTAGAGTAAAGCTTCGAAGCAAGCTTGGGACCATTAGAGTAAAGCTTCGAAGCAAGCTTGGGACCATTAGAGTAAAGCTTCGATTCAAGCTTGGGACCATTAGAGTAAAGCTTCGAAGCAAGCTTGGGACCATTAGAGTAAAGCTTCGAAGCAAGCTTGGGACCATTAGAGTAAAGCTTCGAAGCAAGGTTGGGACCATTAGAGTAAAGCTTCGATTCAAGCTTGGGACCATTAGAGTAAAGCTTTCGATTCAAGCTTGGGACCATTAGAGTAAAGCTTCGATTCAAGCTTGGGACCATTAGAGTAAAGCTTCGATTCAAGCTTGGGACCATTAGAGTAAAGCTTCGATTCAAGCTTGGGACCATTAGAGTAAAGCTTCGATTCAAGCTTGGGACCATTAGAGTAAAGCTTCGAAGCAAGCTTGGGACCATTAGAGTAAAGCTTCGATTCAAGCTTGGGACCATTAGAGTAAAGCTTCGATTCAAGCTTGGGACCATTAGAGTAAAGCTTCGAAGCAAGCTTGGGACCATTAGAGTAAAGCTTCGAAGCAAGCTTGGGACCATTAGAGTAAAGCTTCGAAGCAAGCTTGGGACCATTAGAGTAAAGCTTCGAAGCAAGCTTGGGACCATTAGAGTAAAGCTTCGATTCAAGCTTGGGACCATTAGAGTAAAGCTTCGATTCAAGCTTGGGACCATTAGAGTAAAGCTTCAAAGCAAGCTTGGGACCATTAGAGTAAAGCTTCGAAGCAAGCTTGGGACCATTAGAGTAAAGCTTCGATTCAAGCTTGGGACCATTAGAGTAAAGCTTCGATTCAAGCTTGGGACCATTAGAGTAAAGCTTCGAAGCAAGCTTGGGACCATTAGAGTAAAGCTTCGATTCAAGCTTGGGACCATTAGAGTAAAGCTTCAAAGCAAGCTTGGGACCATTAGAGTAAAGCTTCAAAGCAAGGTTGGGACCATTAGAGTAAAGCTTCGATTCAAGCTTGGGACCATTAGAGTAAAGCTTCGATTCAAGCTTGGGACCATTAGAGTAAAGCTTCGAAGCAAGCTTGGGACCATTAGAGTAAAGCTTCGAAGCAAGCTTGGGACCATTAGAGTAAAGCTTCGAAGCAAGCTTGGGACCATTAGAGTAAAGCTTCGATTCAAGCTTGGGACCATTAGAGTAAAGCTTCGAAGCAAGCTTGGGACCATTAGAGTAAAGCTTCGAAGCAAGCTTGGGACCATTAGAGTAAAGCTTCGAAGCAAGCTTGGGACCATTAGAGTAAAGCTTCGAAGCAAGCTTGGGACCATTAGAGTAAAAGCTTTGAAGCAAGCTTGGGACCATTAGAGTAAAGCTTCGATTCAAGCTTGGGACCATTAGAGTAAAGCTTCGATTCAAGCTTGGGACCATTAGAGTAAAGCTTCGATTCAAGCTTGGGACCATTAGAGTAAAGCTTCAAAGCAAGCTTGGGACCATTAGAGTAAAGCTTTGGAGCAATTAATCAGGCTACCACACCCCAGAGGTGAAGCCCTGATGGTTGGAAAGTGAGTCCAGTTATGGCTGACGCTACAATGCAAAGATAATCAATAAGTTTAGTGCAATGAATTTCATAGAATCATACATTTTTCTTTTAACAGTAACTGGTAATTATGTTCGACTGGATAGTATTTATGTATTTTGAATATTAACAACCATAGCATTTACCTGGTAAGGGTATAAGAGACTCTTTAGCTGTGGCAAGCGGCTCATCTAGGAGAGGGACCCTCCAAAATAAAACCATTGTTTCTCTAGTCTGCGGTAGTGCCACAGCCCCCTGTTTCATGGTCTTCCACTGTCTTGGGGTATATTTTTCTTGCTTGAGGGTACACTCGAGCAAGCAAATCATTCTTAGTTCTCTTCCTTTGGTTATTTTGAAGTTTTTATAGTTTATATGTAATAGATTTATTTTAATGTTGTTATTAGTCTTGTAGTATATGTCCCTATTTCTTTTCCTCACTGAGCTATTTTCCCTGTTGGAGGACTAGGGCTTAACAGCATCCTGCTTTTCCAACTAGGGTTTTAGCTTAGCAAATACTACTACTACTACTACTACTACTACTACTACTAATAATAATAATAATAACTTTCTTCTACAATGCTGTTTGTATTTCATCTACTTGAAAAGTCCAGCGTACACACCAATCCTCCCTCTTCAAACCAGACGTTCTCCTCCATCGAAACCTCCTCTCCTTTTCTAATTTTGGTGTCATTTCCTGATTTGCGAACCTACGCGTTGCGTCACCTTCGTCCCCAAGCCACGCCAACAGGATCCGATCTCATACACAGGCGAATCACGTCCACACTATTGCGCGAGCCAACCAGATCCATCGTTTTGATACCAGTCGCCTAGGTTTGTTCTCTCGTTTCTCCTCTCGCACCTGTTGCTCGAACTGGATCTCAGAGAGAAAAGCCGCTCTTGGTTGGGGCCCAGCATCCCGAGAATTGGAGTAGACAGTTTCACACCTGCGTCCTTAATTAAGGTCGAATGAGGGAGTTGGTTCCTGCTGGGCAGTTTTATACACTAGCCATTTTTACCTATTTTCCTTTTGGTATATACATACATATATATATATATATATATATATATATATATATATATATATATATATATATATATATATATATATATACAGTATATATAAATATGTATATTTTATATATATAGTGTATATATATGTATATATACATATATATATATATATACATGCATATACTTATATATATATATATATATATATATATATATATATATATATATATATATATATATATATATATATATGTATGTATGTATATATATATATATATATATATATATATATATATATATATATAGTATATATATATATATATATATATATATATATATATATATATATATGTATATATGTATGTGTGTGTATTGCCTTCAATCCTGTTCAATATATGATGCCAAAAAGAAATCGGAGAATAGGTTGAAGGGTAAATTTTATGTATACGGCCAAGTATGTGAATGTAGTGTGGAATAGCTATCTGATTGGTTATAATTATCGTGTCCAACCAATCAGCGATCAGGAAACCTTTCCGAGCTAAAAGGGCACCCATGCGAGTCGGTGCAAATCTGCCTCATTATAAACAATTGACTATAGTTGGGAGAATCCGTTCCATCGAGCTAACGAGCAACCCAAAACTCTCCTATAGCGTAGTTGACGCCATAGTTGCTGTAGGTCATGCGATTAGCAAGTAGTTAGGTTAGTGTTATCATTATCTCTCTCTCTCTCTCTCTCTCTCTCTCTCTCTCTCTCTCTCTCTCTCTCTCTCTCTCTCTCTCTCTGCATCCCAGACCATCCAAGACTGGAAGATACAAAATACACCGGAAGATGCATTAGCAACTCTCTGGCGGATATAGGAAGTGCCTCACACCCAGGGACCTGGGGGAACCCAAACATAGAATAGTCCTCTCTCTCTCTCTCTCTCTCTCTCTCTCTCTCTCTCTCTCTCTCTCTCTCTCTCTCGTTAGAATGATTGTTGATTATGTGGCATCATAACATGTTTAAACTTTAAAGGGCTGCTCATTATCTTGGAAGATGGCAGTCGACTCTCGAGTCCTGAT
>NC_090735.1:1224689-1235465 GCF_036898095.1 Palaemon carinicauda
GCCAGGCAGTGGCTGCTGATGACTCAGCAGATAGATCTATATGCTCCCCCAAACCACCCATCCTTAGCTCACAAGGATGGTGAGATTGTAGCAACCAAAGAAACGAACGAGTTTGAGCGGGACTCGAACCCCAGTCTGGCGTTCAGCAGTCAGGGACGTTTACCACATCGGCCACCACAATCTTACAGAGTTATCGTCAGTGGTTGATCAGATGTAAATAGAAATGAATACGCAGCATATAGTTTGGATAAATATTCAATTTGGACAATTGGGAAAGATGACGAGAAGTGAATTTGTGGTACGAAACATGGAGGGATCCTCATATCCAAAACCACCACAGAGGTAGAAAGAGGAAAGACCTTGCTTGATAACACGTTAGATTTTGTCTATATTATTGTTGTAATTGAATATGCAATCATATTATTATTATTATTATTATTATTATTATTATTATTATTATTAAATGCTAATTTACAACCCTATTTGGAAAAGCAGGATGCTATAAGCCCAAGGGCCCCATCATGGAAAATAGCACAGTGAGGAAAGGAAATATAGAAAAAGAAAATATTTTAAGTATAGTAACATTAGAATAAATATTTCCTATAAACACTTTAAAAACTTTAACAAAACAAGAGGAAGAGAAACTGGATAGGAGTGTGCCAGAGTGTACCCTCAAGCAAGAGAACTATAACCCAAGACAGTGGAAGACCATGGTACAGAGGTTATGGCGCTACCCAAGACTAGAGAACAATGGTTTGATTTTGGAGTGTCCTTCTCCTAGAAGAGCAGCTTACCATAGCTGAAGAGTCTCTTTTACCCTTACCACGAGGAAAGTAGCCACTGAACAATTACAGTACAGTAGTTAACCCCTTTGGTGAAGAAGAATAGTTTGGCAATCTCAGTGTTGTCAGGTGTATGAGGACAGAGAAGAATCTGTAAAGAATAGGCCAGAGTATTCGGTGTGTGTAGGCAAAGGAAAAGAACCGTAACCAAAGAGAAGTGTCCTATGTAGTACTGTCTGGCCAGTCAAAGGACCCCATAACTCTCTAATGGTAGTATCTCAACGGCCGGTTGGTGCTTAGGCCAACCTACTACCTTGTCTTAAAGCTACCATAAATGATGGGTGATTCGATTTATGTTAAAGTTTTGTTAAGGTCTTAGCTTTCAGATCTGTTCATATGGTTGAATCTGAGAACAGTTATAAACGTGAAAATCATTAATTTATTACCTCTTTCTTCATTATTTGTTATTTTATTTTTTTATACAAGATACTTTCTACTTCGGGTTATGGGTTGCATAGAACAGCTCTCACTGAACTGTATACTTTTCACAATTTTTCAAGTCTGATTTTAATATTCCTCATTTTACTGATAACTTGATTAAATAGATTATCCTTCTTTCTGTTCACTATTCTTAAATCCTTATCTCCCAACATCATTATCTACTTTTGCACAGCAGTTTGGATGACTTATTCTGTTTGATGGTTCGGGATATGGGTACTCAGATGTTCGCTGTACGGTTGCCTTCATTTTGAAGGACTTTGCTTTGGCTTTCGGGTAGACATTGGTTCCCATCGGCTGCCCTGCCTGACATCGCTCAGACCCACAGTAGTGTATGTTCATGTGTTGTACCAGTCACCACCGTTCTTCCTCCCAGCAGTGAGGAGGCCATAGTTCTATAACCCTAATTGGTTGGGCATAAATACTTAGGTTCAATAAATCTTCATAAAGGAAGTATGTGGTCGGACCAATTTCATCTACATAGACAGTTTAGGAGACCTATGTCTTAGGCCATCTTGACAGTTTGGAAAGATCTACGGACTGACCCAGGCTATTTCGACAGCTTGAGAGATCTATGGACTGACCCAGGCCATCTCGACAGTTTGGGAGACCTATGGATTGACCTAGGCCATCTCGATAGTTTGGGAGACCTATGGACTGACCCAGGCAATCTCGACAGTTTGGGAGACCTATGGATTGACCTAGGCCATCTCGATAGTTTGGGAGACCTACGGACTGACCTAGGCTTTCTCAACAGTTTGGGACACCTACGGACTGAACCAGGCTATTTCGACAGTTAGGGAGATCCATGGACTGACCCAGGCCATCTCGACAGTTTGGAAGCCGTATGGACTGACCCAGGCCATCTCGACAGTTTGGGAGACCTATGTATTGACCTAGGCCATCTCGGTAGTTTGGGAGACCTATGGACTGACCCAGACCATCTCGACAGTTTGGGAGACCTATGGACTGACCCAGGCAACCTCGACAGTTTAGGAGACCTATGGATAGGCCATCTCGATAGTTTGGGAGACCTATGGACTGACCCAGGCAATCTCGACAGTTTGGGAGACCTATGGATTGACCTAGGCCATCTCGATAGTTTGGGAGACCTATGGACTGACCCAGGCAATCTCGACAGTTTGGGAGACCTATTGACTGACTTAGGCCATCTAGATAGTTTGGGAGACCTATGGACTGACCTAGGCTTTCTTGACAGTTTGGGAGACCTACAGACTGAACTAGGCTATTTCGACAATTTGGGAAATCTATGGACTGACCCAGGCCATCTCGACAGTTTGGGAGATCTTTGGATTGACCTAGGCCATCTCGACAGTTTGGGAGATCTTTGGATTGACCTAGGCCATCTCGATAGTTTGGGAGACCTATGGACTGACCCAGGCCATCTCGACAGTTTGGGAGACCTATAGACTGACCCAGGCAATCTCCACAGTTTAGGAGACCTATGGATAGGTCATCTCGATAGTTTGGTAGACCTACGGACTGACCCAGGCAATCTCAACAGTTTGGGAGACCTATGGACTGATCCAGGAAATCTTGACAGTTTGGGAGACATATGGACTGACCCAGGCAATCTCGACAGTTTAGGAGACCTATGGATAGGCCATCTCGATAGTTTGGGAGACCTATGGACTGACCCAGGCAATCTTGACAGTTTGGGAGACCTATGGACTGACCCAGGCCATCTCGACAGTTCGGGAGACCTATGGATTGACCTAGGCCATCTCGATAGTTTGGGAGACCTATGGACTGACCCAGGCTATCTCGACAGTTTTGAGACCTATGGACTGACCCAGGCAATCTCGACAGTTTGGGAGACCTATGGACTGACCCAGGCAATCTCGACAGTTTGGGAGACCTATGGATTGACCTAGGCCATCTCGATAGTTTGGGAGACCTATGGACTGACCCAGGCAATCTCGATGGTTTGGGAGACCTATTGGCTGACCTAGGCCATCTAGATAGTTTGGGAGACCTATGGACTGACCTAGGCTTTCTCGACAGTTTGGGAGACCTACGGACTGAACTAGGCTATTTCGACATTTTGGGAAATCTATGGACTGACCCAGGCCATCTCGACAGTTAGGGAGATGTATGGACTGACCCAGGCCATCTCGACAGTTTGGGACATCTATGGATTGACCTAGGCCATCTCGATAGTTTGGGAGACCAATGGACTGACCCAGGCCATCTCGACAGTTTTTGAGACCTATGGACTGACCCAGGCAATCTCCACAGTTTAGGAGACCTATGGATAGGCCATCTCGATAGTTTGGGAGACCTATGGACTGACCCAGGCAATCTCGACAGTTTAGGAGACCTATGGACTGATCAAGGAAATCTTGAGTTTGGGAGACCTATGGACTGACCCAGGCAATCTCGACAGTTTGGGAGACCTATGGACTGACCCAGTCCATCTCGACAGTTTGGGAGACCTATGTATTGACTTAGGCCATCTCGATAGTTTGGGAGACCTATGGACTGACCCAGGTAATCTCGACAGTTTAGGAGACCTATGGATAGGCCATCTCGATAGTTTGGGAGACCTATGGACTGACCCAGGCAATCTCGACAGTTTGTGAGACCTATGGACTGACCCAGTCCATCTCGACAGTTTGGGAGACCTATGTATTGACCTAGGCCATCTCGATAGTTTGGGAGACCTATGGACTGACCCAGGCTATCTCGACAGTTTTTGTGACCTATGGACTGACCCAGGTAATCTTGACAGTTTAGGAGACCTATGGATAGGCCATCTCGATAGTTTGGGAGACCTATGGACTGACCCAGGAAATCTTGACAGTTTGGGAGACCTATGGATTGACCTAGGCCATCTCGATAGTTTGGGAGACCTATGGACTGACCTAGGCTTTCTCGACAGTTTGGGAGACCTACGGACTGAACTAGGCTATTTCGACAGTTTGGGAAATCTATTGACTGACCCAGGCCATCTCGACAGTTTGGGAGACCTATGGACTGACCCAGGCCATCTCGACAGTTTGGGACATCTATGGATTGACCTAGGCCATCTCGATAGTTTGGGAGACCTATGGACTGACCTAGGCTTTCTCGACAGTTTGGGAGACCTACGGACTGAACTAGGCTATTTCGACAGTTTGGGAAATCTATTGACTGACCCAGGCCATCTCGACAGTTTGGGAGACCTATGGACTGACCCAGGCAATCTCAACAGTTTGGGACATCTATGGATTGACCTAGGCCATCTCGATAGTTTGGGAGACCTATGGACTGACCTAGGCTTTCTCGACAGTTTGGGAGACCTACGGACTGAACTAGGCTATTTCGACAGTTTGGGAAATCTATTGACTGACTCAGGCCATCTCGACATTTTGGGAGACCTATGGACTGACCCAGGCCATCTCGACAGTTTGGGACATCTATGGATTGACCCAGGCCATCTCGACAGTTTGGGACATCTATGGACTGACCCAGGCCATCTTGACAGTTTGGGAGACCTATGGACTGACCCAGGCAATCTCGACAGTTTGGGAGACCTATGGACTGATCCAGGAAATCTTGACAGTTTGGGAGACTTATGGATCGACCCAGGCAATCTCGACAGTTTGAGAAACCTATGGACTGACCCAGGAAATCTTGACAGTCTAGGAGACCTATGGACTGACCCAGGCAATCTCGAAAGTTTGGGAGACCTATGGACTGACCCAGGAAATCTTGACAGTCTAGGAGACCTATGGACTGACCCAGGGTAATCTCGAAAGTTTGGGAGACCTATGGACTGACCCAGGAAATCTTGATAGTCTAGGAGACCTATGGACTGACCCAGGCAATCTCGAAAGTTTGGGAGACCTATGGACTGACCCAGGAAATCTTGACAGTCTAGGAGACCTATGGACTGACCCAGGCAATCTCGACAGTTTGGGAGACCTATGAACTGATCCAGGAAATCTTGACAGTTTGGGAGACCTATGGATCGACCCAGGCAATCTCGACAGTTTGAGAGACCTATGGACTGACCCAGGAAATCTTGACAGTCTAGGAGACCTATGGACTGACCCAGGCAATCTCGAAAGTTTGGGAGACCTATGGACTGACCCAGGAAATCTTGACAGTCTAGAAGACCTATGGACTGACCCAGGAAATCTTGACAGTCTAGGAGACCTATGGACTGACCCAGGCAATCTCGAAAGTTTGGGAGACCTATGGACTGACCCAGGAAATCTTGATAGTGTAGGAGACCTATGGACTGACCCAGGCAATCTCGAAAGTTTGGGAGACCTATGGACTGACCCAGGAAATCTTGACAGTCTAGGAGACCTATGGACTGACCCAGGCAATCTCGATAGTTTGGGAGACCTATGGACTGATCCAGGAAATCTTGACAGTTTGGGAGACTTATGGATCGACCCAGGCAATCTCGACAGTTTGGGAGACCTATGGACAGACCCAGGAAATCTTGACAGTCTAGGAGACCTATGGACTGACCCAGGCAATCTCGAAAGTTTGGGAGACCTATGGACTGACCCAGGAAATCTTGACAGTCTAGGAGACCTATGGACTGACCCAGGCAATCTCGAAAGTTTGGGAGACCTATGGACTGACCCAGGAAATCTTGACAGTCTAGGAGACCTCTGGACTGACCCAGGCAATCTCGAAAGTTTGGGAGACCTATGGACTGACCCAGGAAATCTTGACAGTTTGGGAGACCTATGGACTGACCCAGGCAATCTCGACTGTTTGGGAGACCTATGGACTGACTCAGGAAATCTTGACAGTTTGGGAGACATATGGACTGACCCAGGCCATCTCGATAGTGTGGGAGACTTATGAATTGTCCCAAGCTATCACATGTATAACCTTTTTGTGTGCCAATTTTTCATCGCTTCATAATTCAACTTCTTCACTTTGGAAAATTCATCTTAAGAATTAATTATATTCTGTCGTATTTTAGTGGATATAAAAAATTCATGTAGTTATGATATATGACTCGTAGGACTTGCCAGGTACGTAGTTACGCACGCCCATTCCATATGATCAACGCCCAAGCCCCCTTTCCACCTAATTTAGGACCAAGGAGGGCCAGGCAATGGCTGCTGATGACTCAGCAGATTGACCTATAGGCTCCCTCAAACCCCTTATCCTTAGCTCACAAGGATGGTGAGGTTGAAGCGATCAAAGGAACTAACGAGTTTGAACGGGACTCGAAACCCAGTCAGGGATGTTACCACATCGGTCACCACAACCTGCAAGGTATATAGATCAATCATTGGTCATTGACTTCAAATTTCAAAGTTGTATCCGACGAGATGGTTAGTAAACTCGCTAATTATTCGTATAAAATACATAAAGAAATACAACGGCTTTCAAAAGTAATTAAAGACTTATTGCTCTTATGTAACGATGCTACACTACTTTTTTCGTAGTAGTTCTGTTAAAAAGAAAAGAAAAAAAAAGTAAGGGAAATGAAAAGGAAAGCACAGACTATGTAAAAACCATGAAAGTTATAAAGATGACATTGTTGATAATCTAGAAATATTCATTGGAGAAGGTGCCCTGCCTTAATCTCTGAATGAGACGAGAGGAAAGAGAAGGAGTAGAAGGAGAAGAGGTAGGAGTGGAAAGAAGGAGAAGAAGTAGAAAAGATGGCAGGAAGCATGAGACACAAAAACGGCACTTAAGTACAAGGGGCAATTGAGTCGTTCTTAGCTTGTGCCATAAGCGGCCGTGCCTCCTCTGTGGCGTTGTTGTTACGGCAGTACAAGGTTATATAGGAAATTGATGGAGATGTATGAGGCGCAAAAACTTACTCGCGAAAGCGCCTCCAGGTTAAACAGGCAGGTTGCGAGAAAAGCCCAAGTTGAGAATTAGGCGAACACTACGACACCTTCGAGTCGCAGCGGATAAGGAAGGTCAAGGCGAGAGAGGAGGAGAGTTCAGGAATTTTAACTGTTGTTGTGAGAAGGATATCTTTTTGTGACTAGCTCGGTTTTAGTAGGCTTTGAAATTTGATGCGGTTATATTAATTCATTCATTCTAGGTGTGTGTGTGCGTGTGTTTGTGTGTGTGTGTGTGTGTGTGTGTGTTTGAGAGAGAGAGAGAGAGAGAGAGAGAGAGAGAGAGAGAGAGAGAGAGAGAGAGAGAGAGAGAGAAACTTACCTTACCTTATTGCCTTATTCTATGTTTGGGTTCCCCCAGGTCCCTCAGTGTGCGGCACCTCGTATATCCACCAGAGAGTTGATAATGCATCTTCCGGTGTATTTTGCATCTTCCAGTCTTTGATGGTCTGGGATGTCTCAAAGACTTCTAAGTCCATCTCCGGAGACTCCATTAGCTCTTGGAGAGAGAGAGAGAGAGAGAGAGAGAGAGAGAGAGAGAGAGAGAGAGAGAGAGAGAGAGAGAGAGAGAGTGTGTGTTACAAGGATTTTGGATGTCTCAAAGACTTTTTTAGTCCATCCGTGGAGACTCCATTTGCTCTTGGAGAGAGCATTTTTATGATTTTGTCTAAGTTATTCTTTTAATTCGTTACTCTTCAGTAGAGAGAAAAAAAATTCCATCAAGCAGGATCGGCAAACAGTAATGAATGAGTTATAATTCCTTGACGTCAAAGGGTGGGGGTGGTTGGGTGGGGCCGCTTGAGGGTGAGTCGGGAGACAGACATATGTACAAACCCAACCAGTAGCATTTATCCACTCCTGGATTTTACACGAGGAAGCCCAAACGTTAAATGAGCATCAGATCTCCCTTACCTACAGCCTCATGGCTAGTACTCGGGGTAGCGTGTTCGCTTATTATTCGCATGGCAGCAGATCAATCCCAAGCCGTTAGTTTAAGCTGTTTACTGGGAAGGCCACTGCGTGGTTGGGCACCACAGTGTGGGTTTGGGCTTGCCCGGCTGACGTTCTGGTGAGGATCTATCTTAATGAAACTGGAACTATTGTCTGTTGAGTAGATGTAACATTCTAGAATTGTTTTCCACTGGTCAGCCATCTTTCTCTGCCTACGATAATCGATTGACCACCAGATACACAAATGAAATTTCATTCAACAGATAACGAGCCTATATACAAGCAGTTGAGAGCAAGAATGTCACAAGAATTCAAGCAATCTGAAACATGCAATGGTAAGTTTATAAAGTTCTATATTTAGTGCCGGAGAGAGAGCTAAAAAAAAAGCAGTAACATTACAGTGTATGAGCAGGAATGAAACCTGAAACATGCTATGGCAAGCTTATAGAGGTTCTATATTTAGTGCCGGAGAGAGAGCTAAAAAAAAAAGCAGTGACATAACAGTGTATGAGCAGGAATGAAACCTGAAACATGCTATGGCAAGCTTATAGAGGTTCTATATTTAGTGCCGGAGAGAGAGCTAAAAAAAAAAGCAGTGACATTACAGTGTATGAGCAGGAATGAAACCTGAAACATGCTATGGCAAGCTTATAGAGGTTCTATATTTAGTGCCGGAGAGAGAGCTAAAAAAAAAGCAGTGACATTACAGTGTATGAGCAGGAATGAAACCTGAAACATGCTATGGCAAGCTTATAGAGGTTCTATATTTAGTGCCGGAGAGAGAGCTAAAAAAAAGCAGTGACATTACAGTGTATGAGCATGAATGAAACACGTGCGATACAGGAAAAAGAGGAATAGACGTTTTTGCTGTGGCAGAGCGGTTTCAGAAAGGCTTATAGAATAGCGTTATCTCTGGGATCTGATTTAAGGATAAAGAATGACAGTCAGAACCCGAGGGGCAATCAGTACAGCGGAGACCTTCGCTGTGGCAGCTTATTTCTCGACCTTGATCTTGAACTTTCACCTCAACGTGCATTAACTGGCATGGATTTTCATACACTCAAATATGAACCAAGTTTGAAGTCTCTGTGACAACGATGTCCAAACTTAATTTCTCGACCTTTTGCTCGACCTTGACCATGACCTTTGACCTTAACGTGCATTAATTGGCGTGGATTTCATACACTCAAATATGAACCAAGTTTGAAGTCTCTGTGACAACGATGTCCAAACTTAATTTCTCGACCTTTTGCTCGACCTTGACCATGACCTTTGACCTTAACGTGCATTAATTGGCGTGGATTTTCATACACTCAAATATGAACCAAGTTTGAAGCCTCTGTGACAACGATGTCCAAACTTAATTTTCTCGACCTTTTGCTCGACCTTGACCATGACCTTTGACCTTAACGTGCATTAATTGGCGTGGATTTTCATACACTCAAATATGAACCAAGTTTGAAGCCTCTGTGACAACGATGTCCAAACTTAATTTCTCGACCTTTTGCTCGACCTTGACCATGACCTTTGACCTTAACGTGCATTAATTGGCGTGGATTTTCATACACTCAAATATGAACCAAGTTTGAAGCCTCTGTGACAACGATGTCCAAACTTAATTTCTCGACCTTTTGCTCGACCTTGACCGTGACCTTTGACCTTAACGTGCATTAATTGGCGTGGATTTTCATACTCAAATATGAACCAAGTTTGAAGCCTCTGTGACAAACGATGTCCAAACTTAATTTCTCGACCTTTTGCTCGACCTTGACCATGACCTTTGACCTTAACGTCCATTAATTGGCGTGGATTTTCATACACTCTAATATGAACCAAGTTTGAAGTCTCTGTGACAACGATGTCCAAACTTAATTTCTCGACCTTTTGCTCGACCTTGACCATGACCTTTGACCTTAACGTGCATTAATTGGCGTGGATTTTCATACACTCAAATATGAACCAAGTTTGAAGCCTCTGTGACAACGATGTCCAAACTTAATTTCTCGACCTTTTGCTCGACCTTGACCTTGACCTTTGACCTTAACGTGCATTAATTGGCGTGGATTTTCATACACTCTAATATGAACCAAGTTTGAAGTCTCTGTGACAACGATGTCCAAACTTATGGCCGATTACGTGAGTTGGACATTTTCCTTGACCTTTGATCTTGACCTGCCAAAATTTAATCATTTCCAGCTTTTTATACAACAGTTAATCCCTGCAAGTTTTTATCATTCTACGATTAAAACTGAGGCCAGGAAACTATTCACAAACAAACCAACAAACACACAAACCGGATGTAAAACATAACCTCATTCCAACTTCGTTGGCGGTGGTAATGGAAGAAAGTTTCTAGTAGTCTAAAACTGTTTTGAGTATTGTAGAGTTGGGTGGATCATGATCTCAAAATAGAAGGAGAGAGAGAGAGAGAGAGAGAGAGAGAGAGAGAGAGAGAGAGAGAGAGAGAGATGATTGTTTGTTTGGAATACATGAATAAAAACGTAAATTTTTAAATAGGTAATCGTAGGCTTGTTATACTCATTATATATATATATATATATATATATATATATAATATATATAAATATATATATAATAATAATAATTATTATTATTATTATTATTATTAATATTATTATTATTACTTGCTAAGTTACAAACCCTATAAGCGCAAGAGCTCCAAAAAGGGAAAAGCTTAGTGATTCAAGGAA
>NC_090735.1:1235965-1253465 GCF_036898095.1 Palaemon carinicauda
TTTAAAACCTGCGTGGTATTACAAAAGCCTCTTTGTACAAATGCTCTTTCGAAATGAAAATAAATTAAGTGCACTGAGTTTAGGGCACACATTTTCAGACATATTTCTAATAGATGGTGCAAACCCTGTCTTTATCCTCACCACTCTAATTGTCTGGGCTGTCTAGGATGTTTCGCTGTCTTGACTGCGAAAGACAATTGATGAGAAGTGGCCCTGCATAATTGGTGTAGAGAAGAGGGGTAATTTGAATATATTTTGTCCTCTGCATTGTGATTAGTTAGTTAGGTGTCCCATTATTACCTAACAAGGTATGAATGGCAACAGTCACTCATATAAGTTGATGGAAGTCGAGGAGTTTGAGAGAGAGATTTCCAAGTCACCTCTTTCTGGACGACAGGTGTCTTGGAGGCAGAAACTGGTCAAATATTCAACTTAAATATTTGACTGGTTTCGTGCTCCCAGACACCCGTCGTCCAGAAAGGGGAGACATCGAAATCTCTCTCAAACACCCGGACATACATCAACTTATATGAGTGGCTGTACCAGTAATAAGATCAAAATTAGAAGTATTTCACTTGGGTTACTTTTGCACCATTGCCTTTAGATCGGCACTCTAATTTCGGAAAAGAAAATGTGAAAGATCTAATGGCTACTAGGTGACTTCCCTCAGAGTTTTGGATGGTCAACTGGGGTCCTGTATTATTATTATTATTATTATTATTATTATTATTATTATTATTAATTGCTAAGCTACAACCCTAGTTGGAAAAGCAGGGATGCTATAAGCCCAGTGGGCCCCAACAGGGAAATAGCCCAGTGAGGAAAGGAAACAAGGAAAAATAAATATTTCAAGAATATAACAACATTAAAATAATATTTCATATATAAACTTTAAATGATTTAACAAAACAAGAGGAAGAGAATTAGATAGAATAGTGTGCCCGAGTGTACCCTCAAGCAAGAGAACTCTAACTCAAGATAGTGGAAGACCATGGTACAGAGGCTATGGCACTACCAAGACTAGAGAACAATGGTTTGATTTTGGAGTATCCTTCTCCTAGAAGAGCTGCTCACCATAACTAAAGAGTCTCTTCTACCTTTACCAAGAGGAAAGTAGCCACTGACCAATACAGTGCAGTAGTTAACCCCTTGGGTTAAGAAGAATTGTTTGGTAATCTCAGTGTTGTCAGGTGTATGAGGACAGAGGAGAATCTGTAAAGAATAGGCCAGACTATTCGGTGTATGTGTAGGGCAAAGGGAAAGTGAACCGTAACCAGAGAGAAGGATCCAAGGTAGTACTGTCTGGCCTGTCAAAGGACCCCATAACTCTCTAAGCGGTAGTATCTTAACGGGGCGGCTGGTGCCCTGACCAACCTACTACTACTGTATGTTGTCTTGGGGATCTCCATCAATCGTCGACAATTTGTTTGAAATTTGATAGTTCTTTCTAGGAAGGGGACTAAGTCAATTAGCTTCATGGCGTCTGATTTGGTTTCCAAATGCTATGAGCTTTAGAATAACTTTTGAAATGATTTGAGGTGATTTAATTGGGTTCTGCCACTTTCCAGATATCATGAAATCCAGCCATATAGTTTTATTTACTCATTTATTTGTTTTATTTTTGAAGTCAGTAGGAAAATACTAATTAGCTGACATTTCCAATTCACAATATAGTGGTCAAATAGGCCAATGATATATAGATTAAACTTGACAAAGAGTATATGTTCAAAATTTGTCAATAAATTACCACATTACTAACGTGGTTCATTAGTAAAAAAAAGTTAAAGTTGCGGGTTTTAGGTCTCCCCTGAGACGACCTCCAACATCTCCTCCGGCGACCATGAGCCAGCTGGGGACTATTATTATTATTATTATTATTATTATTATTATTATTATTATTATTATTATTAGCTAAGCAACAACCCTAGTTTGAAAAGCATGATGCTATAAGCCCTGGGGCTCCAGCAGGGAAAATAGCCGAGTGAGGGAAGGAAAAATAAAATATTTTAAGAACATTAACAACATTCAAATAAACATTACCTAAATAAACTATAAAAACTTTTAACAAAAAAAGAGGAAGAGAAATAAGATAGAATAGTGTGCCCGAGTGTACCCTCAAGCAAGAGAACTCTAACCTAAGACAGTGGAAGGCCATGGTACAGAGGCTATTGCACTACACAAGACAAGAAAACAATGGTTTGATTTTGGAGTGTCCTTCTAGACAAGCTGCTTACCATAGCTAAAGAGTCTCTTCTACCCTTACCTAGAGAAAAGTAGCCACTGAACAACGATAGTGCAGTAAAACCCTTGAATGAAGAAGAATTGTTTGGTAATCTTATTACCAAAGAAAATAATAAAACAAAAAGATAAGCATAAACAAATAATGATTAATGCTTATTTGTTCAATATAATATAGACGATTTTTTTGTCTTCAATAATGAGCATGACCTGGTTTGGACTTTTCCCCCCGAGCACCAGAGAACGGCGGGCAAGGCTGGGGTATCCGCCAAAGATGGACGCAGGTTCGAATATCGAGGCCGAATTTCAGAGCAAGATCACCAGGGTACAAAACTGAGTCATCGAAACTTTAGCATCGTTCGAATATGGAGATCTAATGCGAATCCTGTGTTATTCTCAGAGGGTTTTATGTTCGCTATCAGGGAAAGAAATTGCCAACTGGAAGACAGGTTTTTGATTTCAGGCCAGTACCCCGGACTGAATTCGCATGTGTAACTTAGGATGGACGATTGCAAACTGAAAATGCTGACAATAATTTTAGGAGTGCGACTTACGACCTCTGGCTTGGAATTTTGGAAATTCAGATTATTTTCTCTTTTTTTTTGCTAAGACGATGTATTATTATTATTATTATTATTATTATTATTATTATTATTACTACTATTATTATTATTATTATTATTATTATTATTATTATTATTATTATTACCTCCGCCAACGAAGTTGAAAGGAGGTTATGTTTTCGCAACTGTTTCTGTGTGTGTTTTTTTGTGAATAGCTTCCTTGCCACAATTTTAATCGTAGAGTAATGAAACTTGCAGGGATTAACTGTTATGTTTATTATTATCATTACTAGCTATGCTCCAACCCTATTTGGAAATCAGGATGCTCTAAGCCTATGGGTTCCGACAGGAAAAAAATAGCCCAGTGAGGAAATGAAATAAGGAAATAAGTAAACTATAAGTGAAGCAATGAACAATTAAGATAAAATACTTTAAGAACGGCAACAATATGAAAATAGATGTTTCATATATAAACTATAAAAAGAGACTTATGTCAGTCAATTCAACATAAAAGAACATTTGCTGCAAAATTTGTACTTTTGAAGTTTCACCGATTCAACTACTTCTTTGAATTAGGAAACGCATTCAACGACTCGTCTCCAAATTGAGGAAGGAAAAAGTACTATAGTCAATTCTTTTTAGTAAGGGAGATTTGCACCGACTCGCAGGGGTGACCTTTTAGCTCGGAAAAGTTTCCTAATCGCTGATTGGTTGGACAAGATAATTTTAACTAATCAGCGATCAGGAAACTTTTCCGAGCTAAAAGGGCACCACTGCGAGTCAGTGCAAATGCGCCTCATTAAAAAAAATGAGTATAGATACTGTTTTGTCTTATAATGAAATCTCACTCATTTGGAAATAGGATTATGAGAAATTTCAGATATTCAAAGAATAATGACCATCATATGCTTTCAAGGCTTCTCTCTCTCTCTCTCTCTCTCTCTCTCTCTCTCTCTCTCTCTCTCTCTCTCTCTCTCTCTCTCTCTCTCTCTGTAGCCTACTTGATATATTGAAATAAATACATTACAAAGTAATTTGAAACATGTACAGTTTTACACACAATCATATATATACATATATATATATATATATATATATATATATATATATATAATAATAATAATAATAATAATAATAATAATAATAATAATAATAATCTTTATTTCAGCAAAAGCCATATACAGAGTTACAGTAGGGGTACAGTGATCTTACACTTTTGATATCAGCAAAAAAAAGATGAGATATGCAATAATATCAGTGATATAGTACAAACATCAATTAACAGGTTGACCACAGGGTTCTAAGGTCTGGGTAATAAAATCACAATAGCATTATCGCCTTATATATATATATATATATATATATATATATATATATATATATATATATATATATATATATATATATATATATATATATATATATATATATATACATATATATACATATATATACATATATATATATATATATATATATATATATATATATACTCATATATATATATATATATATACCGTTTTAGTTTTGAGTCAGATTTTTTTTAATATTAGTGGTAACATAAGACCTCCGTTCAGCGCTGTAATTTGAACCCTTCCTGTGGCTCATTTTTAAGATTTATCATTGAAGACATTTGATGCCTAGAAACCAATGAGCAATTAGCTTCTAGAAATAAGACTCCGTTAATGGAAAAAAAAAGTCTCCAAGGTTAATGTCTTGTGGTAAAGAACTAAGTCGCACGAGGAGAAGAGGAAAGAATTTGAAGATATTAGGTTTCAGCTTTGGCATGTGCCCTTATTTTTTCTAAAGGGACTTTCTTTTCATGTACAGGGGCCTCCAGGAGGGAAGGATCTAGGCTCCAGCTTTGAACTCTTTTCCGAGATGAGAGGGACTTTCTTTGCTTTTCGTGTACAAGGTCCTCCAGGAGGGGAGGATCGGGGCTCCAGCTTCGAAGCCTTTTTCGAAATGAAAGTGACTCTCTTTGCTTTTCGTGTACAAGATCTTCCAGGAGAGGAGGATCGAGGCCCCAGCTTTGAAGCCTATTTCGAATTGAAAGTGACTTTCGTTTCTTTTCGTGTACAAGGTCCTCCAGGAGGTGAGGATGTAGGCTTCAGCTTTGAAGCCTTTTACGAAAGGGAAGTTACTTTCTTTGCTTTTCGGGTTCAAGGTCCTCCAGGAGTTGAGGATCTAGACTCCAACTTTGAAGTCTTTTTCGAAATGAAAGTTACTTTCTTTGTTTTTCGTGTACAAGGTCCTCTAGGAAAGAGAGGATCTAGGCTCTAGCTTTGAAGCCTTTTTCGAAATGAAAGTTACTTTCTGTGCTTTTCGCGTACAAGGTCCTCCAGGAGGGAAGAATCTAGGCTCCATCTTCGAAGCCTTTTTGATATGAAACTGACTTTCGTTGCTTTTCGTGTACAAGATCCTCCAGGAGGGAAGGATCTAGGCTCCAGCTTCGAAGCCTTTTTGAAATGAAACTGACTTTCGTTGCTTTTCGTGTACAAGATCCTCCAGGAGGGAAGGATCTAGGCTCCAGCTTCGAAGCCTTTTTCATCATGAAAGGGACTTTATTTGCGTTTCGTATACAAGGTCCTCCAGGAGGTGAGGATCAAGGGTCCAGCTTTAAAGCATTTTACGAAATGAAAGTTACTTTCTTTGTTTTTCGTGTTCAAGGTCCTCCAGGAGTTGAGGATCTAGACTCCAACTTTTAAGTCTTTTTCGAAATGAAAGTTACTTTCTTTGTTTTTCGTGTACAAGGTCCTCTAGGAAAGAGAGGATCTAGGCTCTAGCTTTGAAGCCTTTTTCGAAATGAAAGTTACTTTCTTTGTTTTTCGTGTACAAGGTCCTCTAGGAAAGGGAGGATCTGGGCTCTAGCTTTGTAGCCTTTTTCGGAATGAAAGTTACTTTCTTTGTTTTTCGTGTACAAGGTCCTCTAGGAAAGAGAGGATCTAGGCTCTAGCTTTGTAGCCTTTTTCGGAATGAAAGTTACTTTCTTTGTTTTTCGTGTACAAGGTCCTCTAGGAAAGAGAGGATCTAGGCTCTAGCTTTGAAGCCTTTTTCGAAATGAAAGTGACTTTCTTTGCTTTTCGTGCACAAAGTTGAGGATCTAGACTCCAACTTTGAAGTCTTTTTCGAAATGAAAGTGACTTTCTTTGCTTTTCGTGTACAAGGTCCTCTAGGGTAAGGAGGATCTAGGCTCCAGGTTTGAAGCCTTTTTCGAAATGAAAGTGACTTTCTTTGCTTTTCGTGTACAAGGTCCTCTAGGGTAAGGAGGATCTAGGCTCCAGGTTTGAAGCCTTTTTCGAAATGAGAGTGACTTTCTTTGCTTTTCGTGTACAAGGTCCTCTAGGGTAAGGAGGATCTAGGCTCCAGGTTTGAAGCCTTTTTCGAATGAGAGTGACTTTCTTTGCTTTTCGTGTACAAGGTCCTCTAGGGTAAGGAGGATCTAGGCTCCAGGTTTGAAGCCTTTTTCGAATGAGAGTGACTTTCTTTGCTTTTCGTGTACAAGGTCCTCTAGGGTAAGGAGGATCTAGGCTCCAGGTTTGAAGCCTTTTTCGAATGAGAGTGACTTTCTTTGCTTTTCGTGTACAAGGTCCTCTAGGGTAAGGAGGATCTAGGCTCCAGGTTTGAAGCCTTTTTCGAATGAGAGTGACTTTCTTTGCTTTTCGTGTACAAAGTCATTATTATTTTAGAGTAATATGAAATTTTAGACAATTAATTTGGGAAACTTGAGTATTGTAAAGGAATGTAATAAAGCATGTTTTGAGGACAGAGATTTATCAAAATAGTTTTAGTAGAAATACGCTTTGTAAATTTGGTGACGGGATGAAATTAATTAGGTCTTAAAAAGGCTGTTCAATCTATTGTTGGATTTATTATGTATTCACCGTTCATAAATTACTTTATTAAGGCTTGCTAAAGGTTACCAAATACATTTTAGACAAACTCCAAAGTTAATCAACCTCATGTTTTTATATTAAGCAATGTGTGCAAGGTTATTAAGGGTTGCTAAAGGTTACCAAATAGATTTTAAACAAACCCCAAAGTTAATCAACTTCATGTTTGTATATTGAGCAATATGTGCAAGGTTATTAAGTCTTGTTAAAGGTTACCAAATAGATTTTAGATAAACTCTAAAGTTAATCAACTTCATGTTTGTATATTGAGCAGTATGTGCAAGGTTAATATATTAAGGCTTGCTAAAGGATACCAAATAGATTTTAGACAAACTCCAAAGTTAATCAACCTCATGTTTTTATATTGAGCAATATGTGCAAGGTTATGGGTTACCAGCAGCTGATGAGACTTGAATGTAGGGGGAATGAATGGCTACAGAGATTGTAGATCTTCTATTCGCTTCTGTCTTTGCTTTGTTTACATATTTTGCAGTGTCCACTCATTATTAAACAGTTTCCCTATGATTCTGTTATTGGTATTTTTCCTTCTTAGAAGTCCTCCTCTCTCTCTCAGTAGTAAGATAATTCATTTGTAGAAAGGCCTTGTTCCACGTACGTGTCTGCTTGCATGTAATATGCACAGTCGTCTGTCAGCAAAGAAGCAAACCCAGCGAAGGAAGAGCCTCTTTAAAGCACTTTGGTTCTTATGTAAGAGTGTGGACCATCCGGATATCTAATCCTCCTCTTTGGTTGCTGCTGTGGGATAGTCTTTTTTTCCCGAGAGAGAGAGAGAGAGAGAGAGAGAGAGAGAGAGAGAGAGAGAGAGAGAGAGAGAGAGAGAGAGAGAGGGGTGCTCCAAATCACAAGGAGTGTCCCTGTCTATCTTCTTCTTTTTCTTCTTGGTCTGCAGTGTTTCCCACTTTTATGTGGGGTCGATGTTTCTGGCCAGCGTTCTCCATCTACTTCTGTCCCACACTTCATCACCGGTTAATCCCTCTGATCAAAGGTCATCCTTGATACAGTCCATCCACCTTCGCGTTGATCTCCCTCTCCTTCCCTGTACCTCCATTTCCATCACTCTCCTCCCAATATACTGTTCATCTCTTCTCATGACATGACCATACCACCTCAGTCTACTTTCTTGAGTCTTATCTGATAGTTCTCTAACTCCTGTGGTACCCTTAATTACCTCATTCCGTATCTTATCTCTTCTCACCACCCCACACATCCATCTCAACATTCTCAACCTTGTCCCTGTCAGTAGTGTTCAAAAGTATTTCCTCTTGCATTTAGAAATTAGAGACATCTTTGCCAGGGACATTTTAGGTTACAATATGCTGAATATGTAGACGGTTAACCAGGTTTATGGACTGCAGCAGTTTGAAACCAAATTTAGGGATTTGCGGGACCTAAAATCTATGTGGCAATGGGAAGAATGCCTGCTTTAATTGCGGTTTTTCGAAAGTGCTCTTGAATGTTCATATATCCGGTTTGAAAGACGTATTTCCCCATTTGAAAAGATGACGTCTCTTGACAGGATATTAGTAGTTGACAGATATTGTATTAAAAAACTCAAAAACAAAAAATTCAAAGTTTTAACGACTTATTCAAGTAGTTTTTGTTGCATATCAGATTTTGGGAGAGATCGTTTTAAAAATCAGGGTCAAGGTCACGAAAAGGTCAAAAACGTATTTTTGCCATATCGTGGTCAATTTTTATTCAACGATGTTTATGTTGTGAATAAATAATTGCACGCTTTACAGTAAGCAATTGGGTTTTATGTACATTATGATACAATAGGAAAATGATATGATATGATAATGACATGATATGATATGGTAATGATATAATATGATAATGATATGATATGATTATGATATGATATGATTTGATTTGATATGATAATATGCCGTGTTATGCAGGACTTTATTCTTATCAATGTTTTAATACTAGTAACCATATAGTCAGTTTATGTAAGGTTGCTCTCTCTCTCTCTCTCTCTCTCTCTCTCTCTCTCTCTCTCTCTCTCAAACACACACACAATTTTAAAAGTCTAATTCTTATTTTGTTAGGAATTCCTTGTCTTTATTTTCATTCGTCAAACTCGTTAGTGTCTTTGGTCGGTGCAACATCACCATCCTTGTGAGCTAAGAAAGGGGGTTTGTGGAAGCCTATAGGTCTATCTGCTGAGCCATCAGTAGCCATTGCCTGGCCCACTTTGGTCCTAGCTTGGGTGGATAGGAGGCTTGGGCGCTGAGTATATGTATATATGGTCAGTTTCTAGGACATTGTCCTGCTCAGTAGGGGAATGTCACTGTCCCTTGCCTCTGACATTCATGAGCGGCCTTTAAACCTTTAAACCTAGATGAGGCCTCCTGGCTAGTACAGTGGTAACGTGTTCGCCTAGCATTAGCAGGGTGGCAGATCGATCCCAGCCCGAGACGGTGAGTTTAAGCTGTTTACTGGGCAGGCCACTGCTGGGTGGTTGAGCTTGTACTGCTGACGTTCTGGTGAGTATCTATTCTAATGAAAATGGAACTGAAACCAGACATCTTTAACCTTTATCTCTTCAGTTACTGAGAATCATTACAATGTCACTTCAATTGCTGAGAATCATTACAATGTCACTTCAGTTTCTGAGAATCATTACAATGTCACTTCAGTTTCTGAGAATCATTACAATGTCACTTCAGTTTCTGAGAATCATTACAATGTCACTTCAGTTTCTGAGAATCATTACAATGTCACTTCAGTTTCTGAGAATCATTACAATGTCACTTCAGTTACTGAGAATCATTACAATGTCACTTCAGTTACTGAGAATCATTACAATGTCACTTCAGTTTCTGAGAATCATTACAATGTCACTTCAGTTTCTGAGAATCATTACAATGTCACTTCAGTTTCTGAGAATCATTACAATGTCACTTCAGTTACTGAGAATCATTACAATGTCACTTCAGTTTCTGAGAATCATTACAATGTCACTTCAGTTTCTGAGAATCATTATAATGTCACTTCAGTTACTGAGAATCATTACAATGTCACTTCAGTTTCTGAGAATCATTACAATATCTCTTCAGTTTCTGAGAATCATTACAATATCACTTCAGTTTCTGAGAATCATTACAATATCTCTTCAGTTTCTGAGAATCATTACAATATCACTTCAGTTTCTGAGAATCATTACAATATCTCTTCAGTTTCTGAGAATCATTACAATATCACTTCAATTACTGAGAATCATTACTTTTTTCTTTTAATGTTTTCGTTTACTGGACCTTTACTGACCAGTTCCGTAGCATAAGCTCAGCAAAGGAAACGTGCAAAGAATTGATTGTATCATTTATTTATATTTTATTCATTTTACATGTTCAGAAAGGCAACAACGGAACCAGATTCTCAGAGAAAATACATCATATCTAATTGTCATGATTTCGTTCATTTCTATAAATTAATTATTAATATTATTATTATTATCATTATTATTATTATTATTATTATTATTATTATTAAAGGGGGATATTAACCACCCCAATGAGTCAAACTCGACTTACAGAGCTGGCATTTATAAATTCATAAAAAAATACATTATTGCTCCTTACGGGTATGAGTGAGAAATATATTTATTTTCAGGGCTGTAAAAGACAGGGAAAGACTAAATTCCCTTTGGGCAAGAAGTTTCAAGTGAATCTTTCTTCTATCTTCTCCACTCGGAGATTCACTAAAGGCAGGATTTTTTTTTTCTTTTTTTCCTCAAGGTAATTTGCATCCGAATCGTATCTGATATTATCTATGTCTCTATGGAATTTTCAGTAGGAAAAAGACATTCGGCAAGCATTTGCTTCAAACCCATAAAAGCAGTCTTTGCTTAGCCAAGCGTGCAGTAAATAAGGGTTTGGCGAGTCGCAAAGGAAACTGAATGACAATTTTGCTGTATTTTACGAAACGTCTCGGGAACGCGAAGGTTATATCATCAGCACGTGAGTTTATGCTGTGTCAGATCGCGTCCTGTTCGGGAATTCTGTTGGGGAGTATTCGCATAGTAGCATGCGCATGGGCGCGTGTATAAGCCTGGGTACGTGATGAAATGGTGGAAGGGTGAGGAAAGATCCAAATCTATAAAAGATGTTCCCAACTCTCTATTTGTAGGGATGCTCACCCTTTTACCCCCACCATAAGGTTAAATTTCGAGCACATTTTGCTATATAATTTTTTTAAATTGCTCTAAAAAGCTTAATTTTTGTCCTAGAGAGGTCAGGTTGGTCTCACTCTTTTGGAAAATGCCTGAAGTTTCTCATAAAATTATCAAAAATATGTAAAATTATGTAATTAACAGTGTTTTGCAAGAACGTACCGGTACGTCCTTTGGGGGTGAAAGGGCTCAGTGCTGAGCATCAAGCAGAAGCGCTAATTGAGTGAAGAAGATAAATCATTCATGCCTTTGTGTGAAATTTTCTTGAATGAAGGTCTGCAATGAGTCTCTCAGCTGTGAAACTTTTATAAGTAGAGCAGTAAGGTTAATCTCTTGCTGTGGCCTGATTGGTAACGTCTCTGCCTGGTGTTTGCCGGTCGGGGGTTCGAGTCCCGCTCAGACTCGTTAGTGCCATTAGTGTCCGCAACCTTACCATCCTTGTGAGCTAAGGTTGGGGGGTTTGGGGGAGCCCATAGGTCTATCTGCTGAGTCATCAGCAGCCACTGCCTTGCCCTCTCTGGTCCTATCTTGGGTGGAGAGGAGGCTTGGGCGCTGATCATATACTATATGGTCAGTCTCTAGGGCATTGTCCTGATTGCGAGGGCCATGTCACTGTCCCTTGGCTCTGCCATTCATGAGCGACCTTTAAACCTTGAACGTCTGCTACTTTTTGAGTAAATTCATGAAGATGGTTTTCTTACGCTGGTGTAAAACTTGCGTGAGTAAAGTAATTGAAAGGAGTCTCTCCTGCTCAGTTGTGAAACTTGCGTGAGTAAAGTACTTGAAAGGAGTCTCTCCTGCTCAGTTGTGAAACTTGCGTGAGTAAAGTACTTGAAAGGAGTCTCTCCTGCTCAGTTGTGAAACTTGGGTGAGTAAAGATATGAGATTAGTTTCTTTCTCAGTTATGAAACCTGTGTGACACTTGCTAAAGTCCATTTGTTCAGATCGACTACATATTAACTTCCTTTGTTCAGATTGACTTCCTTTGTTCAGATTGACTTCTTTTGTAAGATTGACCTTCTTTGTTCAGATAGACTACATATTAACTTCCTTCGTTCAGATTGATTTCCTTTGTTCAGGTTGACTTCCTTTGCAAGATTGACTTCCTTTGTTCAGATTGACCTCCTTTGTTCAGATTGACTTCCTTTGTTCAGATTGACCTCCTTTGTAAGATTGACCTCCTTTGTTCAGATTGACTTCCTTTGTTCGGATTGACTTCCTTTGTAAGATTGACCTCCTTTGTTCCTATTGACTTCCTTTGTAAGATTGACTTCCTTTGTAAGATTGACTTCCTTTGTAAGATTGACTTCCTTTGTTCAGATTGACTTCCTTTGAGTCCATTGCAGTTTGACTTTCAGTTTTATCGTGAACTATTCAAAACACCAGTGCATCCCAACCCTGCCAAGCCTTGCAGTCTGTCACATAGCAGAACACCAGATTAACTAACAAGAATCCTGTATAGATACCGAACCTTGGTCCAGTGTAGATTATTGTCACGCTTGTGTGTTAAACGGTACTCGGGCAGTTCTTTCTAAAAAGGAATTTGTCTTTCTATTCAGACGCTGATTGTTATGGAAAATTCCTGGTTTCTTGTGTTTGCAATGCGAGACAATGGAGCTCTCTCAGCTTGGAGGTGGAGGTACTGCTGCCTCTTACTTCCTGGTACGTAAGTGCTTGTCGTAACGATTCAGTCAGAGATGACAAGGGATATCAGACTTGTCTTGCGTACGACTTGTTCCCCACTTCGGATGCTGATGGAATGTGCTTATCCATTGACTCCATGCAAAGGAAAGATGCCGATGGAATGCGCTTATCCATTGACTCCATGCAAGGGAAAGATGCCGATGGAATGCGCTTCTCCATTGACTCCATGCAAGGGAAAGATGCCGATGGAATGCGCTTCTCCATTGACTCCATGCAAGGGAAAGATGCCGATGGAATGCGCTTCTCCACTGACTCCATGCAAGGGAAAGATGCCGATGGAATGCGCTTCTCCGTTGACTCCATGCAAGGGAAAGATGCCGATGGAATGCGCTTCTCCACTGACTCCATACAAGGGAAAGATGCCGATGGAATGCGCTTCTCCGTTGACTCCATGCAAAGGAAAGATGCCGATGGAATGCGCTTCTCCGTTGACTCCATGCAAAGGAAAGATGCCGATGGAATGCGCTTCTCCGTTGACTCCATGCAAAGGAAAGATGCCGATGGAATGCGCTTCTCCGTTGACTCCATGCAAAGGAAAGATGCCGATGGAATGTGCATATCCACTGGCTCCTTTCAAAGGCCTTTCTTCAGTGGGGTAGTTTTTCATGTTGGAGCCCTTGAGCTTATAGCATCCTGCTTTATCAGCTGTGGTTGTGGCGTAGTCAGTGAGAATAATAATAAAGATACTTATGCAAAAGGTTAGAATACCATGGACGGATAACTAATTGTTTACTGAAAATGAATAATGAAAATTTTCTTTTGAAGAAGTTCTTGCAAATCCTGAAGATGCACTATGTCCTTAGGATCAAAGAAAGTTACAACTCAAAAGCGACTTAATTTGTAAAAGACACTCGTAGTTTGAAACTTCACTTCAGTAATTGATGAACTCGTTTCTCCCCAATAGAACAAAATAAAAGCAAAGGTTATTTGATAAGAAATTAAGATACGATTTTAATTAAAGGAGACGACAGCGTCCGGTTAGTTACATTACTTGATAATTACAAAAAAAAAAAAAAAAAAAGTGTAGGCACTTTCAAACACATATTCAGATAAAGTATGAGATAGGCTTACAAGAAAGGGTAGGCACTTTCAAATGTATTCAGATAAATTATGAGAGAGGCTTACAAGAAAGGGTAGGCACTTTCAAATGTATTCAGATAAAGTATGAGATAGGCTTACAAGAAAGGGTAGGCCCTTTCAAATGTATTCAGATGAAGTATGAGATAGGCTTACAAGAAAGGGTAGGCACTTTCAAATGTATTCAGATAAAGTATGAGATAGGCTTACAAGAAAGGGTAGGCCCTTTCAAATGTATTCAGATAAAGTATGAGATAGACTTACAAGAAAGGGTAGGCACTTTCAAATGTATTCAGATAAAGTATGAGATAGGCTTACAAAAAAAAAAAGTGTAGGCACTTTCAAACACGTATTCAGATAAAGTATGAGATAGGCTTACAAGAAAGGGTAGGCCCTTTCAAATGTATTCAGATAAAGTATGAGATAGACTTACAAGAAAGGGTAGGCACTTTCAAATGTATTCAGATAAAGTATGAGATAGGCTTACAAAAAAAAAAAAAGTGTAGGCACTTTCAAACACGTATTCAGATAAAGTATGAGATAGGCTTACAAGAAAGGTTAGGCACTTTCAAATGTATTCAGATAAAGTATGAGATAGACTTACAAGAAAGGGTAGGCACTTTCAAATGTATTCAGATAAAGTATGAGATAGGCTTACAAAAAAAAAAAAAAGTGTAGGCACTTTCAAACACGTATTCAGATAAAGTATGAGATAGGCTTACAAGAAAGGGTAGGCACTTTCAAATGTATTCAGATAAAGTATGAGATAGACTTACAAGAAAGGGTAGGCACTTTCAAATGTATTCAGATAAAGTATGAGATAGGCTTACAAAAAAAAAAGTGTAGGCACTTTCAAACACGTATTCAGATAAAGTATGAGATAGGCTTACAAGAAAGGGTAGGCACTTTCAAACACGTATTCAGATAAAGTACAACATAGGATAAAAAAAAGTTGAAATTGGGAAATGAAATCCAGAATTACAATTCGTTCAAATTTAGAAAAGGATTGTAAACAATTGCAGAAAGAAAAGTGTATCCAAGCAAGATGTGTCTGTGAGCTCCTGTTCCCGTCTTGCATAACGAAGTCTCTCGTCTATAATGTATGTTTGAAATTATTGTGACTATACTTCTGCATTCTCTCTCTCTCTCTCTCTCTCTCTCTCTCTCTCTCTCTCTTTCCAGTTATTTTTACACTAGCTATTTTACGTCTCTCTCTCTCTCTCTCTCTCTCTCTCTCTCTCTCTCCGGTTATTTTTACACTAGCTATTTTACGTCTCTCTCTCTCTCTCTCTCTCTCTCTCTCTCTCGTTATTTTTACACTAGCTATTTTACGTCTCTCTCTCTCTCTCTCTCTCTCTCTCTCTCTCGTGTGCATGCAATGAAAAGGTTCAAGTGGGCAGGCAGGGAGTATTGCTGGAAGTGGGTGGTGGGAAGATAGTGGGTTGCTTGGCCGGTCGTGGGGCGGGGGGGGGGGGGTGTCGGGTGGGCTGGGCTGGGCTCCAGCAATGCAAGGTGAAGGTCAACTGCAGGGCATTCACCTGGACAAGGCCGCTTCGCTGCTACCCACCTACTCTCTCTCTCTCTCTCTCTCTCTCTCTCTCTCTCTCTCTCTCTCTCTCTCTCGTTATTTTTACTCAAGTTATTTTTGTGCCTCTCTCTCTCTCTCTCTCTCTCTCTCTCTCGTTATTTTTACTCAAGTTATTTTTGTGCTCTCTCTCTCTCTCTCTCTCTCTCTCTCTCTCATGCTCGAGCCCACCCAATGTTTTTAATCTATCCACTTTGATCCATTTTATTTTCTATCCTTTTTCATCATTTTATGTTTTTTTCCATTTTCTTTATGATTTTCATCTCCATTATTCTCCACTGTTTTTTTCCATTCCTCTCATACTTTTTCTCAATTTTCTTTTTCTTAATTTTATTCTCTTTTATCGTTTTCCTTTTCACTCACTTTGATCTGTATGTTCTTCTTCATCTTTCTCTTTCTCTTCCTTGTTTCCCCTTTCAATTATTTTTGAAAAATGTTATCCAAACCTTCCTCCTCCTTATCTTGATAATTTTCGGCCTATCTTTCCTCCATCCTTTTTCATTTCCTTATATTACTTTCAGTAACGTCCCCTTCAACCATTTCTATTTTGATCCCTTCTTCCCTTTACATCTTCCTTTCCATCATCTGTTTCCCCATCATCCTTATCCTTCTCCTTCCTCTTCAACATCTCTCTCTCTCTCTCTCTCTCTCTCTCTCTCTCTCTCCCCCGTCATCATCCTCCATCTTTTACGTCCTCTCACTCACATTCATTGGTTAAAACCACTACTGGTCTGAATGAACTCAAGTTAGCCTTACGATCTGCGACTCCTTAAAAGGCGAACGCTTTATCAATAGAGACCTTGGGTGCTTCTATCAACTACCCTGACTTTGTCCCCCCGTCCTTCTCAATAGAGTCTTTCATATTTAAAGGTCGCTCATGAATGGCAGAGGCAAGGGACAGTGACATTGTCCTAGCAATCGGGACAATTCCCCAGAGACTGACCATATATGATCAGCGCCCAAGCCTCTAAACTCAAGCTAGGACGAGGGAGGGCCAGTCAGTGGCTGCTGATGACTCGGCAGATAGACCTATAGGCTCCCCCAAACTCCCCAACCTTAGCTCACAAGTATGGTGAGGTTGCAGACACTAATGGCACTAACGAATCTGAGCGGGACTTGAACCCCGACTGGCAAACACCAGGCAGAGACTTTACCAACCAGGCCACAGCATATATTCACACACACACACACACACACATATATATATATATATATATATATACTCTCTCTCTCTCTCTCTCTCTCTCTCTCTCTCTCTCTCTCATTTGCAATATTATTGGTGTGAAAATGCAACTTGTGATCAACATGCTATGAAAAACAGTCAATCCATTAATAAAAACATACCCTTAAGATTCTTCTATTACTACAAATATAAAAGATAAAATGATACTTCTAATATTTACAAAGTTTATAACTGTTAAAAATACCATTTGATATCACGAATGACAAATCAATTTACGAACTTCTTCTATCTTTCTCGTCTTGTCCTTTTTGACATCTGGACTCATTCTAACATCTATCGCCTGTACATCAGATTCCGTTAACCAAAGGTGAGGTGTCCCGAGGGCGAAATGTGACTCGCCTGTTTGTTGATGGTCAGTTCAGGGACTGTTGTTCCATGGAAAAGACGTCTGCTGACCTCGCAAGAGAGTTTTTATCATGAAAAAAAAAGCAAGACGAGTATGGAGGTTAAGAATGATGATAACCGATTCAGTATTATTATTATTATTATCATTATTATTATTAGCTAAGCTATAAACCTAAATAGAAAAGCAGCATCCTATAAACCCAAGGGCTCCAACAGGAAAAAAATAGCCCAGTAAGAAAAAATAAAGAATTATTATTATTATTACTACTACTACTACTACTACTACTACTACTACTACTACTACTACTACTACTACTAGCTAAGCTATAAACCTAACCAGAAAAGCAGCATGCTATAAGCCCAAGGGCTCCAACAGGAAAAAAAATAGCCCAGTGAGAAAAAATAAAGAATTATTATTATTATTACTACTACTACTACTACTACTACTACTACTACTACTACTACTAGCTAAGCTATAAACCTAACTAGAAAAGCAGCATGCTATAAGCCCAAGGGCTCCAACAGGAAAAAAATAGCCCAGTGAGAAAAAATAAATAAACTACAAGAAAAGTAACGAACAATTAAATTTAAATATTATAAGAACAGTAACAACATTAGAATAAATCTTTCACATATAGACTAAAAAAACTTTATAAA
>NC_090735.1:1258465-1271208 GCF_036898095.1 Palaemon carinicauda
ATCCTGACATCGGAGGTCATTGACCTGAAGTAGCCACTTTCCTCTTGGCAAGCAGCTCTAGGAGAAGGACACTCCAAAATCAAACCATTGTTCTCTAGTCTTAGGTAGTGCCATAGCTTCTGTCCCATGGTCTTCCACTATCTTGGGTTAGAGTTCTCTTGCTTGAGGGTACACTTTCCTCTTGGCAGGCAGCTCTTCTAGGAGAAGGACACTCCAAAACCAAACCATTGTTCTCTAGTCTTAGGTAGTGCCATAGCTTCTGTCCCATGGTCTTCCACTGTCTTGGGTTAGAGTTCTCTTGCTTGAGGGTACACTTTCCTCTTGGCAGGCAGCTCTTCTAGGAGAAGGACACTCCAAAACCAAACCATTGTTCTCTAGTCTTAGGTAGTGCCATACCTTCTGTCCCATGGTCTTCCACTGTCTTGGGTTAGAGTTCTCTTGCTTGAGGGTACACTTTCCTCTTGGCAGGCAGCTCTTCTAGGAGAAGGACACTCCAAAACCAAACCATTGTTCTCTAGTCTTAGGTAGTGCCATAGCTTCTGTCCCATGGTCTTCCACTGTCTTGGGTTAGAGTTCTCTTGCTTGAGGGTACACTTTCCTCTTGGCAGGCAGCTCTTCTAGGAGAAGGACACTCCAAAACCAAACCATTGTTCTCTAGTCTTAGGTAGTGCCATACCTTCTGTCCCATGGTCTTCCACTGTCTTGGGTTAGAGTTCTCTTGCTTGAGGGTACACTTTCCTCTTGGCAGGCAGCTCTTCTAGGAGAAGGACACTCCAAAACCAAACCATTGTTCTCTAGTCTTAGGTAGTGCCATACCTTCTGTCCCATGGTCTTCCACTGTCTTGGGTTAGAGTTCTCTTGCTTGAGGGTACACTTTCCTCTTGGCAAGCAGCTCTTCTAGGAGAAGGACACTCCAAAATCAAACCATTGTTCTCTAGTCTTAGGTAGTGCCATAGCCTCTGTCCCATGGTCTTCCACTGTCTTGGGTTAGAGTTCTCTTGCTTGAGGGTACACTTTCCTCTTGGCAGGCAGCTCTTCTAGGAGAAGGACACTCCAAAACCAAACCATTGTTCTCTAGTCTTAGGTAGTGCCATAGCCTCTGTCCCATGGTCTTCCACTGTCTTGGGTTAGAGTTCTCTTGCTTGAGGGTACACTTTCCTCTTGGCAAGCAGCTCTTCTAGGAGAAGGACACTCCAAAACCAAACCATTGTTCTCTAGTCTTAGGTAGTGCCATAGCCTCTGTCCCATGGTCTTCCACTGTCTTGGGTTAGAGTTCTCTTGCTTGAGGGTACACTTTCCTCTTGGCAAGCAGCTCTTCTAGGAGAAGGACACTCCAAAACCAAACCATTGTTCTCTAGTCTTAGGTAGTGCCATAGCCTCTGTCCCATGGTCTTCCACTGTCTTGGGTTAGAGTTCTCTTGCTTGAGGGTACACTTTCCTCTTGGCAAGCAGCTCTTCTAGGAGAAGGACACTCCAAAACCAAACCATTGTTCTCTAGTCTT
Organism: Palaemon carinicauda; assembly: GCF_036898095.1. Lineage (NCBI taxonomy): Eukaryota > Metazoa > Arthropoda > Malacostraca > Decapoda > Palaemonidae > Palaemon > Palaemon carinicauda. Next base: position 1,259,968 of record NC_090735.1, read on the forward strand.
AGGTAGTGCCATAGCCTCTGTCCCATGGTCTTCCACTGTCTTGGGTTAGAGTTCTCTTGCTTGAGGGTACACTTTCCTCTTGGCAGGCAGCTCTTCTAGGAGAAGGACACTCCAAAACCAAACCATTGTTCTCTAGTCTTAGGTAGTGCCATAGCCTCTGTCCCATGGTCTTCCACTGTCTTGGGTTAGAGTTCTCTTGCTTGAGGGTACACTTTCCTCTTGGCAGGCAGCTCTTCTAGGAGAAGGACACTCCAAAACCAAACCATTGTTCTCTAGTCTTAGGTAGTGCCATAGCCTCTGTCCCATGGTCTTCCACTGTCTTGGGTTAGAGTTCTCTTGCTTGAGGGTACACTTTCCTCTTGGCAAGCAGCTCTTCTAGGAGAAGGACACTCCAAAACCAAACCATTGTTCTCTAGTCTTAGGTAGTGCCATAGCCTCTGTCCCATGGTCTTCCACTGTCTTGGGTTAGAGTTCTCTTGCTTGAGGGTACACTTTCCTCTTGGCAAGCAGCTCTTCTAGGAGAAGGACACTCCAAAACCAAACCATTGTTCTCTAGTCTTAGGTAGTGCCATAGCCTCTGTCCCATGGTCTTCCACTGTCTTGGGTTAGAGTTCTCTTGCTTGAGGGTACACTTTCCTCTTGGCAGGCAGCTCTTCTAGGAGAAGGACACTCCAAAACCAAACCATTGTTCTCTAGTCTTAGGTAGTGCCATAGCTTCTGTCCCATGGTCTTCCACTGTCTTGGGTTAGAGTTCTCTTGCTTGAGGGTACACTTTCCTCTTGGCAGGCAGCTCTTCTAGGAGAAGGACACTCCAAAACCAAACCATTGTTCTCTAGTCTTAGGTAGTGCCATAGCTTCTGTCCCATGGTCTTCCACTGTCTTGGGTTAGAGTTCTCTTGCTTGAGGGTACACTTTCCTCTTGGCAGGCAGCTCTTCTAGGAGAAGGACACTCCAAAACCAAACCATTGTTCTCTAGTCTTAGGTAGTGCCATAGCTTCTGTCCCATGGTCTTCCACTGTCTTGGGTTAGAGTTCTCTTGCTTGAGGGTACACTTTCCTCTTGGCAGGCAGCTCTTCTAGGAGAAGGACACTCCAAAACCAAACCATTGTTCTCTAGTCTTAGGTAGTGCCCTAGCCTCTGTCCCATGGTCTTCCACTGTCTTGGGTTAGAGTTCTCTTGCTTGAGGGTACACTTTCCTCTTGGCAGGCAGCTCTTCTAGGAGAAGGACACTCCAAAACCAAACCATTGTTCTCTAGTCTTAGGTAGTGCCATAGCTTCTGTCCCATGGTCTTCCACTGTCTTGGGTTAGAGTTCTCTTGCTTGAGGGTACACTTTCCTCTTGGCAGGCAGCTCTTCTAGGAGAAGGACACTCCAAAACCAAACCATTGTTCTCTAGTCTTAGGTAGTGCCATAGCTTCTGTCCCATGGTCTTCCACTGTCTTGGGTTAGAGTTCTCTTGCTTGAGGGTACACTTTCCTCTTGGCAGGCAGCTCTTCTAGGAGAAGGACACTCCAAAACCAAACCATTGTTCTCTAGTCTTAGGTAGTGCCATAGCTTCTGTCCCATGGTCTTCCACTGTCTTGGGTTAGAGTTCTCTTGCTTGAGGGTACACTTTCCTCTTGGCAGGCAGCTCTTCTAGGAGAAGGACACTCCAAAACCAAACCATTGTTCTCTAGTCTTAGGTAGTGCCATAGCCTCTGTCCCATGGTCTTCCACTGTCTTGGGTTAGAGTTCTCTTGCTTGAGGGTACACTTTCCTCTTGGCAGGCAGCTCTTCTAGGAGAAGGACACTCCAAAACCAAACCATTGTTCTCTAGTCTTAGGTAGTGCCATAGCTTCTGTCCCATGGTCTTCCACTGTCTTGGGTTAGAGTTCTCTTGCTTGAGGGTACACTTTCCTCTTGGCAGGCAGCTCTTCTAGGAGAAGGACACTCCAAAACCAAACCATTGTTCTCTAGTCTTAGGTAGTGCCATAGCTTCTGTCCCATGGTCTTCCACTGTCTTGGGTTAGAGTTCTCTTGCTTGAGGGTACACTTTCCTCTTGGCAGGCAGCTCTTCTAGGAGAAGGACACTCCAAAACCAAACCATTGTTCTCTAGTCTTAGGTAGTGCCATAGCCTCTGTCCCATGGTCTTCCACTGTCTTGGGTTAGAGTTCTCTTGCTTGAGGGTACACTTTCCTCTTGGCAGGCAGCTCTTCTAGGAGAAGGACACTCCAAAACCAAACCATTGTTCTCTAGTCTTAGGTAGTGCCATAGCCTCTGTCCCATGGTCTTCCACTGTCTTGGGTTAGAGTTCTCTTGCTTGAGGGTACACTTTCCTCTTGGCAAGCAGCTCTTCTAGGAGAAGGACACTCCAAAACCAAACCATTGTTCTCTAGTCTTAGGTAGTGCCATAGCCTCTGTCCCATGGTCTTCCACTGTCTTGGGTTAGAGTTCTCTTGCTTGAGGGTACACTTTCCTCTTGGCAGGCAGCTCTTCTAGGAGAAGGACACTCCAAAACCAAACCATTGTTCTCTAGTCTTAGGTAGTGCCATAGCCTCTGTCCCATGGTCTTCCACTGTCTTGGGTTAGAGTTCTCTTGCTTGAGGGTACACTTTCCTCTTGGCAAGCAGCTCTTCTAGGAGAAGGACACTCCAAAACCAAACCATTGTTCTCTAGTCTTAGGTAGTGCCATAGCCTCTGTCCCATGGTCTTCCACTGTCTTGGGTTAGAGTTCTCTTGCTTGAGGGTACACTTTCCTCTTGGCAGGCAGCTCTTCTAGGAGAAGGACACTCCAAAACCAAACCATTGTTCTCTAGTCTTAGGTAGTGCCATAGCCTCTGTCCCATGGTCTTCCACTGTCTTGGGTTAGAGTTCTCTTGCTTGAGGGTACACTTTCCTCTTGGCAGGCAGCTCTTCTAGGAGAAGGACACTCCAAAACCAAACCATTGTTCTCTAGTCTTAGGTAGTGCCATAGCCTCTGTCCCATGGTCTTCCACTGTCTTGGGTTAGAGTTCTCTTGCTTGAGGGTACACTTTCCTCTTGGCAAGCAGCTCTTCTAGGAGAAGGACACTCCAAAACCAAACCATTGTTCTCTAGTCTTAGGTAGTGCCATAGCCTCTGTCCCATGGTCTTCCACTGTCTTGGGTTAGAGTTCTCTTGCTTGAGGGTACACTTTCCTCTTGGCAGGCAGCTCTTCTAGGAGAAGGACACTCCAAAACCAAACCATTGTTCTCTAGTCTTAGGTAGTGCCATAGCCTCTGTCCCATGGTCTTCCACTGTCTTGGGTTAGAGTTCTCTTGCTTGAGGGTACACTTTCCTCTTGGCAGGCAGCTCTTCTAGGAGAAGGACACTCCAAAACCAAACCATTGTTCTCTAGTCTTAGGTAGTGCCATAGCCTCTGTCCCATGGTCTTCCACTGTCTTGGGTTAGAGTTCTCTTGCTTGAGGGTACACTTTCCTCTTGGCAAGCAGCTCTTCTAGGAGAAGGACACTCCAAAACCAAACCATTGTTCTCTAGTCTTAGGTAGTGCCATAGCCTCTGTCCCATGGTCTTCCACTGTCTTGGGTTAGAGTTCTCTTGCTTGAGGGTACACTTTCCTCTTGGCAAGCAGCTCTTCTAGGAGAAGGACACTCCAAAACCAAACCATTGTTCTCTAGTCTTAGGTAGTGCCATAGCCTCTGTCCCATGGTCTTCCACTGTCTTGGGTTAGAGTTCTCTTGCTTGAGGGTACACTTTCCTCTTGGCAAGCAGCTCTTCTAGGAGAAGGACACTCCAAAACCAAACCATTGTTCTCTAGTCTTAGGTAGTGCCATAGCCTCTGTCCCATGGTCTTCCACTGTCTTGGGTTAGAGTTCTCTTGCTTGAGGGTACACTTTCCTCTTGGCAGGCAGCTCTTCTAGGAGAAGGACACTCCAAAATCAAACCATTGTTCTCTAGTCTTAGGTAGTGCCATAGCCTCTGTCCCATGGTCTTCCACTGTCTTGGGTTAGAGTTCTCTTGCTTGAGGGTACACTTTCCTCTTGGCAAGCAGCTCTTCTAGGAGAAGGACACTCCAAAACCAAACCATTGTTCTCTAGTCTTAGGTAGTGCCATACCTTCTGTCCCATGGTCTTCCACTGTCTTGGGTTAGAGTTCTCTTGCTTGAGGGTACACTTTCCTCTTGGCAAGCAGCTCTTCTAGGAGAAGGACACTCCAAAACCAAACCATTGTTCTCTAGTCTTAGGTAGTGCCCTAGCCTCTGTCCCATGGTCTTCCACTGTCTTGGGATAGAGTTCTCTTGCTTGAGGGTACACTTTCCTCTTGGCAGGCAGCTCTTCTAGGAGAAGGACACTCCAAAATCAAACCATTGTTCTCTAGTCTTAGGTAGTGCCATAGCCTCTGTCCCATGGTCTTCCACTGTCTTGGGTTAGAGTTCTCTTGCTTGAGGGTACACTTTCCTCTTGGCAGGCAGCTCTTCTAGGAGAAGGACACTCCAAAATCAAACCATTGTTCTCTAGTCTTAGGTAGTGCCCTAGCCTCTGTCCCATGGTCTTCCACTGTCTTGGGTTAGAGTTCTCTTGCTTGAGGGTACACTTTCCTCTTGGCAAGCAGCTCTTCTAGGAGAAGGACACTCCAAAATCAAACCATTGTTCTCTAGTCTTAGGTAGTGCCCTAGCCTCTGTCCCATGGTCTTCCACTGTCTTGGGTTAGAGTTCTCTTGCTTGAGGGTACACTTTCCTCTTGGCAAGCAGCTCTTCTAGGAGAAGGACACTCCAAAACCAAACCATTGTTCTCTAGTCTTAGGTAGTGCCCTAGCCTCTGTCCCATGGTCTTCCACTGTCTTGGGTTAGAGTTCTCTTGCTTGAGGGTACACTTTCCTCTTGGCAGGCAGCTCTTCTAGGAGAAGGACACTCCAAAACCAAACCATTGTTCTCTAGTCTTAGGTAGTGCCATAGCCTCTGTCCCATGGTCTTCCACTGTCTTGGGTTAGAGTTCTCTTGCTTGAGGGTACACTTTCCTCTTGGCAGGCAGCTCTTCTAGGAGAAGGACACTCCAAAATCAAACCATTGTTCTCTAGTCTTAGGTAGTGCCATAGCCTCTGTCCCATGGTCTTCCACTGTCTTGGGTTAGAGTTCTCTTGCTTGAGGGTACACTTTCCTCTTGGCAGGCAGCTCTTCTAGGAGAAGGACACTCCAAAATCAAACCATTGTTCTCTAGTCTTAGGTAGTGCCCTAGCCTCTGTCCCATGGTCTTCCACTGTCTTGGGATAGAGTTCTCTTGCTTGAGGGTACACTTTCCTCTTGGCAGGCAGCTCTTCTAGGAGAAGGACACTCCAAAATCAAACCATTGTTCTCTAGTCTTAGGTAGTGCCCTAGCCTCTGTCCCATGGTCTTCCACTGTCTTGGGTTAGAGTTCTCTTGCTTGAGGGTACACTTTCCTCTTGGCAGGCAGCTCTTCTAGGAGAAGGACACTCCAAAACCAAACCATTGTTCTCTAGTCTTAGGTAGTGCCCTAGCCTCTGTCCCATGGTCTTCCACTGTCTTGGGATAGAGTTCTCTTGCTTGAGGGTACACTTTCCTCTTGGCAGGCAGCTCTTCTAGGAGAAGGACACTCCAAAATCAAACCATTGTTCTCTAGTCTTAGGTAGTGCCATAGCCTCTGTCCCATGGTCTTCCACTGTCTTGGGTTAGAGTTCTCTTGCTTGAGGGTACACTTTCCTCTTGGCAGGCAGCTCTTCTAGGAGAAGGACACTCCAAAATCAAACCATTGTTCTCTAGTCTTAGGTAGTGCCCTAGCCTCTGTCCCATGGTCTTCCACTGTCTTGGGATAGAGTTCTCTTGCTTGAGGGTACACTTTCCTCTTGGCAGGCAGCTCTTCTAGGAGAAGGACACTCCAAAATCAAACCATTGTTCTCTAGTCTTAGGTAGTGCCCTAGCCTCTGTCCCATGGTCTTCCACTGTCTTGGGTTAGAGTTCTCTTGCTTGAGGGTACACTTTCCTCTTGGCAGGCAGCTCTTCTAGGAGAAGGACACTCCAAAACCAAACCATTGTTCTCTAGTCTTAGGTAGTGCCATAGCCTCTGTCCCATGGTCTTCCACTGTCTTGGGTTAGAGTTCTCTTGCTTGAGGGTACACTTTCCTCTTGGCAGGCAGCTCTTCTAGGAGAAGGACACTCCAAAATCAAACCATTGTTCTCTAGTCTTAGGTAGTGCCCTAGCCTCTGTCCCATGGTCTTCCACTGTCTTGGGTTAGAGTTCTCTTGCTTGAGGGTACACTTTCCTCTTGGCAGGCAGCTCTTCTAGGAGAAGGACACTCCAAAATCAAACCATTGTTCTCTAGTCTTAGGTAGTGCCATAGCCTCTGTCCCATGGTCTTCCACTGTCTTGGGTTAGAGTTCTCTTGCTTGAGGGTACACTTTCCTCTTGGCAGGCAGCTCTTCTAGGAGAAGGACACTCCAAAATCAAACCATTGTTCTCTAGTCTTAGGTAGTGCCCTAGCCTCTGTCCCATGGTCTTCCACTGTCTTGGGTTAGAGTTCTCTTGCTTGAGGGTACACTTTCCTCTTGGCAAGCAGCTCTTCTAGGAGAAGGACACTCCAAAATCAAACCATTGTTCTCTAGTCTTAGGTAGTGCCCTAGCCTCTGTCCCATGGTCTTCCACTGTCTTGGGTTAGAGTTCTCTTGCTTGAGGGTACACTTTCCTCTTGGCAAGCAGCTCTTCTAGGAGAAGGACACTCCAAAATCAAACCATTGTTCTCTAGTCTTAGGTAGTGCCATAGCCTCTGTCCCATGGTCTTCCACTGTCTTGGGTTAGAGTTCTCTTGCTTGAGGGTACACTTTCCTCTTGGCAAGCAGCTCTTCTAGGAGAAGGACACTCCAAAATCAAACCATTGTTCTCTAGTCTTAGGTAGTGCCATAGCCTCTGTCCCATGGTCTTCCACTGTCTTGGGTTAGAGTTCTCTTGCTTGAGGGTACACTTTCCTCTTGGCAAGCAGCTCTTCTAGGAGAAGGACACTCCAAAATCAAACCATTGTTCTCTAGTCTTAGGTAGTGCCATAGCCTCTGTCCCATGGTCTTCCACTGTCTTGGGTTAGAGTTCTCTTGCTTGAGGGTACACTTTCCTCTTGGCAGGCAGCTCTTCTAGGAGAAGGACACTCCAAAATCAAACCATTGTTCTCTAGTCTTAGGTAGTGCCCTAGCCTCTGTCCCATGGTCTTCCACTGTCTTGGGTTAGAGTTCTCTTGCTTGAGGGTACACTTTCCTCTTGGCAAGCAGCTCTTCTAGGAGAAGGACACTCCAAAATCAAACCATTGTTCTCTAGTCTTAGGTAGTGCCCTAGCCTCTGTCCCATGGTCTTCCACTGTCTTGGGTTAGAGTTCTCTTGCTTGAGGGTACACTTTCCTCTTGGCAAGCAGCTCTTCTAGGAGAAGGACACTCCAAAATCAAACCATTGTTCTCTAGTCTTAGGTAGTGCCCTAGCCTCTGTCCCATGGTCTTCCACTGTCTTGGGTTAGAGTTCTCTTGCTTGAGGGTACACTTTCCTCTTGGCAAGCAGCTCTTCTAGGAGAAGGACACTCCAAAATCAAACCATTGTTCTCTAGTCTTAGGTAGTGCCCTAGCCTCTGTCCCATGGTCTTCCACTGTCTTGGGTTAGAGTTCTCTTGCTTGAGGGTACACTTTCCTCTTGGCAAGCAGCTCTTCTAGGAGAAGGACACTCCAAAATCAAACCATTGTTCTCTAGTCTTAGGTAGTGCCATAGCTTCTATCCCATGGTCTTCCACTGTCTTGGGTTAGAGTTCTCTTGCCTGAGGGTACACTCGGGCACACACTTCTATCGTATTTCTCTTCCTCTTGTTTTGTTAAATTTTTTTTATAGTTTATATTGGAAATATTTAATTTAATTTTACAGGTTTTGAAATATTTTATTTTTCCTTGTTTCCTTTCCTCACTGGGCTATTTTTTCCTGTTGGAGGCCCTGGGCTTATAGCATCCTGCTTTTCCAACTAGGGGTGTGGCTTAGCAAGTAGGCTAATAATAATAATCATAATAATTATAATAATTAATAATTATAATAATTAATGATAATGATAATTGATAAAAATAATAATTACTAATAATAATTAATAATAATAATAATTAGTATTGATAATAATAATAATAATAATAATAATAATAATAATAATAATAATAATAATAATAATAATAATCGGTCAAATGTCTTTTTGACATTTGCTTAAAAACAAAAAATTCTTTTGGGCACACATTCGAAATGATTCAATCCATCGAGTTGAACTGTTTTCTATCCGGGTTTTCTCCTCTTGCATAAATCACTTCCTCCTCCTCTGTCTGTATTATTATTTTTATTATTATTACTAGCCAAGCTACAACCCTAGTTCGAAATGCAAGATGCTGTAAGCCCAGGGGATCCAACAGGGAAAAATAGCCCAGTGAGGAAAGAAATAAGGAAATAAATAAATGATGAGAACAAATTAACAATAAATCATTCTAAAAACAGTAACAACGTCAAAACAGATATGTCCTATATAAACTATTAACAACGTGAAAACAGATATGTCATATATAAACTATTAACAACGTCAAAACAGATATGTCCTATATAAACTATTAACAACGTGAAAACAGATATGTCATATATAAACTATTAACAATGTCAAAACAGATATGTCCTATATAAACTATTAACAACGTGAAAACAGATATGTCATATATAAACTATTAACAACGTGAAAACAGATATGTCATATATAAACTATTAACAACGTCAAAACAGATATGTCATTTATAAACTATTAACAACGTCAAAACAGATATGTCATATATAAACTATTAACAACGCCAAAACGTATATGTCATATATAAACCATAAAAAGACTCATGTCAGCCTGGTCAAAATAAAAATATTTGCTGCAACTTTGAACTTTTGAAGTTCAACTGATTAGGAAGATCATTCCACAACTGGAATAAAACTAGAATTCTGTGTAGTATTGAGCCTCATAATGGAGAAGGCCTGGCTGTTAGAATTAACTGCCTGTAGTCCAGCCTGAGAACCACTTTCATTATGGGAATTTAAATCGCGTCACAAAAAAAAAAAAAAAAAAAAAAATGCCTTTAGTGCACTTAACAATTTGCATTAATAAATCGTTAAATGTGTGGTAACATTTATTCCAAGATGTTTACCGTTTTAAAAACATATATTGACGTAAAGGAAGGATTTTTCGGTCACCAACCCGTAAGAGATGATAACAAAGTATGGTGAAATTACGGGCGTCTGTATTTTACTGAAATATGGCTGAGAACAGTATATTTTTACGGAGAATTTCGGGGTTTTTTTAACAGTTTATGATGATCTAATAAAGTTTTCTGAGGGCCAATGTTCTGTTGCCATTTGATTCTAGAATTAATTATTATTATTATTATTATTATTATTTTGTTAAATTTTCATTGTTTTTTTAGAAGTGCACCATATGTCAATTGATTCAGAAGAGGAGAAAGGATAAAAGATATTATTATGCGCTTGCTGAGTTGTAGACGAATTAAAGCAAATGGTAAAACAAGACGCAAGGAAGAGAAAGACATGTCGAAGCTAGAAAGAGAGAATATAAAAATCCGAGATAGAGTAATAATAATAATAATAATAATAATAATAATAATAATAATAATAATAATAATAATAATTCTTTATTTCTAATATTTACATTGTGTATTTGAAAAATATAAAACTACAATTAGTAAGATCATCTTACAAAGAGGTAAAATATTTGATAATTTTGTCATACAAAAGTTTAAGAATCAACAAATCGACTAAAACTTCAGTAATTATTAAAATTCATCAGTAATAAAAGAATATCCTAAAAATTGCTTAAAATTTAATGAGTAAGAATTATTCCTGAATCTTAAAATACATTGTCTTAGACCACATATAAGTTTTGGTAAATACAAGTCATGTATAAATAGTATTAAAATAACACAAACTAAAAGAAATAAGCATAATAGATTATAATGCACTAAGGATATCTCAATTTGTAAATAAAAACCGTATTATCTATAAGTATAATCTAAAACTAAATCCAATATCCGTAAAAGTACAGTAGTGCCTTCAAAAGCACTATTAATATGACTATTAAGCATAACGTTTAGTAAAACTTACACTAATCAGAACCATTTAAAATAAGCTTCTTTCAGTGTACATTAAAAGCAACGAGAGAGGATTTTTATTTAATTTTGCCAGGTACTTTATTGTATAATGCTGGGCCTCGAACAGGGTTGCCAAGTTTTCTAAATGAGAAAAAGGCCAACTTCTAATCAACGGAAGCTTTAAAAGGCCCACCCATTAGTAGAAAAAAGACAAAAATACAGAATTTATGGCCAATCAATTTCATAAAGGCCAAATTGAGATATTTGCCGCGAAAAAGTCCACAATTGAGGAGTTTGGCCTGAAAAAGGCCAAGCCGGCAACCCTTGCCTCGACTACTAAACTGGGCGGGAGCCTATCTCTGTTTTCCCCCTTTCTAACATACAGATTTTTTCCTGCTGTCGAGTAGAAATTCCCTTTGACTGCATGTACTGTTGAGAAATTATATAACCATTCAGGAGTAATTTTACGTGTTTTTTTAATACCAGGTTACAGACATCTATGGAGAGAGAGAGAGAGAGAGAGAGAGAGAGAGAGAGGGAGGAGGAGAGAGAGAGAGAGAGAGAGAATTCTACGATACAACAGCCCATGAACTCTAATAAGAGAGAGAGAGAGAGAGAGAGAGAGAGAGAGAGAGAGAGAGAGAGAGAGAGAGAATTCTACGATACAACAGCCCATGAACTCTAATGAGAGAGAGAGAGAGAGAGAGAGAGAGAGAGAGAGAGAGAGAGAGAGAGAGAGAGAGAGAATTCTACGATACAACAGCCCATGAACTCTAATGAGAGAGAGAGAGAGAGAGAGAGAGAGAATTCTACGATACAACAGCCCATGAACTCTAATGAGAGAGAGAGAGAGAGAGAGAGAGAGAGAGAGAGGAGAGAGAGAGAGGAGAGAGGAGAGAGAGAGAGAGAATTCTACGATACAACAGCCAATGAACTCGAGAGAGAGAGAGAGAGAGAGAGGAGAGAGAGAGAGAGAGAGAGAGAGAGAGAGGAGAGAGAGAGAGAGAGAGAGAGAGAATTCTACGATACAACAGCCAATGAACTCTAATGAGAGAGAGAGAGAGAGAGAGAGAGAGAGAGAGAGAGAGAGAGAGAGAGAGAGAGAGAGACGAGAAGCAGGAGAGAGAGAAA
>NC_090735.1:1271708-1291708 GCF_036898095.1 Palaemon carinicauda
AAAATTCTCTCTCTCTCTCTCTCTCTCTCTCTCTCTCTCTCTCTCTCTGTTATTAGAGTTCATAAGCTATTGTATCGTAGAATTCTCTCTCTCTCTCTCTCTCTCTCTCTCTCTCTCTCTCTCTCTCTCTCTCTCTCTCTCTCTCTCTCTTATTAGGGTTCATGGGCTAATGTATCGTAGAATTCTCTCTCTCTCTCTCTCTCTCTCTCTCTCTCTCTCTCTCTCTCTCTCTCTCTTATTAGGGTTCATGGGCTAATGTATCGTAGAAGCTTCTCTCTCTCTCTCTCTCTCTCTCTCTCTCTCTCTCTCTCTCTCTCTCTCTCTCTCTCTCTCTCTCTCTTTCTTGTCCTTTAATTAGTTGAACACGTCTCATTTACATTTTAATCTAAATAACATACCTCGCTCAAGTCTATTTCTCTCATCTACCCTTTTTTTCCAATTAACGCTCCCTTCCTATCGTCTTTCTTATTGGATTTCCCCCCCCCCCCCTTGCTTATCTTAATACCTTGACCCTTTTATTTTATTTAGCCCTTTCTTCTTTCTATGTTTTCCTTGTAGGAGCCCTTTGGCTTATAGCATCCGTCTTTTCCAATTAGGGTTGTAGCTTAACAAGTAATAATAATAATAATAATAATAATAATAATAAAACATATGACGATATATCCCTAAAGCATGCGAAGTGTGCATTTGTCACTAACCTGTAGGAGGATAATAAACATTATAGTATATATATATATATATATATATATATATATATATATATATATATATATATATGTATATACATATATATATATATATATATATATATATATATACATATATATATATATATATATATATATATATATATATATATATATATATATATATATATATATATATATACTTTTGTGTGTGTGTGAAATTACGACAAATTGACTTTCAAATTTCATGTAAATTATAGATATTTGCACAAGTCACTGACATTACAGATAGAAAGAAAACACTGAACTGAAAAAATATTATTCCTATTTCCTTTTCTTCCTCCCGCCATCAAGATTGTACAACTTGGCTTGACTGATTCGCGATTGTTGATATCTGCTATGCTCTCCAAACATATTTTCTCCTACGCAGCAAAGATTCGTTAAACTCCACGGGGATTCTCCTCCCGTTTTCACTTACTACAGCTACTTCCGTCTCGATGTATTGAGACGGCAATGCTACAGCTCGTTGTCAGATGAAGTTAAATGTGTATTCATTGAAATGATAACAACACCAACAACAACAACGGAAATAACAAATGCTGGAAAAATTGTTTATTCAAAAGGTGCTTTCAAGTTATTTTTGTGCAATATTTATTTCATCCACTGATTCACCATTTTTGGGGAAGTATTTGTATCTGATTTTTATTTCAGATATTTAGAATATCTAATTGTTGTTATTATTATTATTATTATTATTATTATTATTATTATTATTATTATTATTATTATTATTTGCTAGGCTGCAACCTAAGTTGGAAAAGCAGGCTTATAGCAACCTGCTTTTCCAACTCGGGTAGCTCTAAGTTATTGTTAATAATAATAATAATAATAATAATAATAATAATAATAATAATGATAATAATAATTAATAATACGTAGCGGCTCAACGAAACTGGAATTTCTTGCTGCCGTATCTCAAATACTATATGTTAGCGTAGCTTTTTGGGTGTCTCCTCTCATCGTCAGGCTAAGTGTGGGAAAGGGTGGTACGTTGATCTTGCCTTACAAAATGGTGGTAGTGAATCAGTACGAGGTTTGCAGGAACTTTTATCCCTGGGTTTTTAGTCAAGATTTTTATCTTTGAGTTTTTAGTAAATATTTTCATCCCTGAGTTTTTTTTTTATTTGTAATGTTTTTTTTTTAATTTTTTTATTATTCTTGAAATTTTATTAAACATTTTTATCCAAGAGTTTTTAGTAGAGATTTTTATCCCCGAGTTTTTAGTAAAAATTTTTATCCCTGATTTTATAGTAAACATTTCTATCCTTGAGTTTTTAGTAAACATTTCTATCCCTGATTTTATAGTAAACATTTTTATCCCTGAGTTTATAGTAAACATTTCTATCCCTGATTTTATAGTAAAAATTTTTATCCCAGATTTTATAGTAAACATTTCTATCCTTGAGTTTTTAGTAAACATTTCTATCCCTGATTTTATAGTAAACATTTCTCTCATTGAGTTTATAGTAAACATTTCTATCCCTGATTTTATAGTAAACATTTCTATCCTTGAGATTTTAGTAAACATTTCTATCCCTGATTTTATAGTAAACATTTTTATCCCTGAGTTTTCAGTAAACATTTCTATCCTTGAGTTTTTAGTAAAAATTTCTATCCTTGAGTTTTTAGTAAACATTTTTATCCCTTAGTTTATAGTAAACATTTCTATCCTTGAGTTTTTAGTAAAAATTTCTATCTTTGAGTTTTTAGTAAACATTTTTATCCCTGAGTTTATAGTAAACATTTCTATCCTTGAGTTTTTAGTAAAAATTTCTATCCTTGAGTTTTTAGTAAACATTTTTATCCCTGAGTTTATAGTAAACATTTCTATCCTTGAGTTTTAGTAAAAATTTCTATCCTTGAGTTTTTAGTAAACATTTTTATCCCTGAGTTTATAGTAAACATTTCTATCCTTGAGTTTATAGTAAACATTTTTATCACTGATTTTTAGTAAACATTTATATCCCTGAGTTTATAATAAACATTTCTATCCCTGAGTTTTTAGTTGGTTCTCTCAGCCATAATGCCAAATCTATGTCGATTTAATGTCTCCCAATTTAGGTTTGAAATCAGTCAGTGTATTGAAGTCACTCACACAATCCGAGGTTTTTGGGTTCTCTAGTTACCTCTGCCAAGGAAGTTGGAAGGAGGTTATGTTTTCACCCCTGTTTGTGCGTGTATGTTTGTCTGTGAACAGCTTCTTGGCCACACTTTCAATCGTAGAGTAATGAAACTTGTACGGATTAACTGTTATGCACAAAGCTGGAACTGATTAAAATTTGGAAGGTCAAGGTCAAATGTCAAGGTCACGGTCATGCAAAATGTCCAATTCACTGTCACAGAGACTTCAAACTTGGTTCATAATTGAGGGTATGAAAATGCACGCCAATTAATACATGTTAAGGTCAAAGGTCAAGGTCGAGCAAAATGTCGTGAAATAAGCTGCCGCGGTGGAGGTCTGCGCTGTACTGAGTGCCCCTCTAGTTATATCTGTTATCTCTAGTTATTTACTGATGAACACTTCAGACCCGGTAACAAATCTGAAATCATATGCTATCCGTGCACTGTGTCAAAGAAGTCATCGGAAAAAGGATGGTACCAAAGTAACCTCTCTCTCTCTCTCTCTCTCTCTCTCTCTCTCTCTCTCTCTCTCTCTCTCTCTCTGGTTTAGAATACATATGCGTATGTCTTGCTTCAGTGTATTTGCGTGCAAACGCTCACGTTAACTATTCCCATTGTAGAGTTTGAACTACAGGTCACATGATGCACAGACCAATGCTCAACAAAATTACAGCCTTCTACAGGTGACCATAGTGTTTATCTGTACCCTTTTAAAAGCCTGTACAGTTTGAAAAAGGTACGTAAAAGCATGTGTATCATATCTAGTCTGTGACGAGAGAGAGAGAGAGAGAGAGAGAGAGAGAGAGAGAGAGAGAGAGAGAGAGAGAGAGAGAGAGAGAGAGAGAGAGATTGTGGATGTCTCAAAGACTTTTTAGTCTATCCGTGGAGACTCCATTTGCAGAGCATGTGTATCATATCTAGTCTGTGACGAGAGAGAGAGAGAGAGAGAGAGAGAGAGAGAGAGAGAGAGAGAGAGAGAGAGAGAGAGAGAGAGAGAGAGAGTTACAAAGGATTTTGGATGTCTCAAAGACATTTTAGTCTATCCGTGGAGATTCCATTTGCTTTTGTGTAGAGCGATTCATTTCATTTTAAGCTTTTAGAGAGTTCTTATGATCTTGTCTAACTTATTCTTGAACTCGTTTACCGTGTCACTGTTTACTATATTCTTTAGAAGTCTATTCTATGTATTTGTTATTTTTTGTATGTAAAGAAATGGCCACATTGAGTGGTGTATGTTTTCAATTCCAGCTTGTACCCGTTACCTCTGGACTGATTTGTGCTTAGAGAGAGAGAGAGAGAGAGAGAGAGAGAGAGAGAGAGAGAGAGAGAGAGAGAGAGAGATCTGTTATACAGTATTGTCCTATTTTTGGGGGGGATTGTTATCTTCAAGCAAATTAAACGTTAGTATATTTGGGTGTTACCTGCTCTCTTTAACATGCTTAGAGAGAGAGAGAGAGAGAGAGAGAGAGAGAGAGAGAGAGAGAGAGAGAGAGAGAGAGAGAGAGAGAGAGAACATGTATTTCGTTCTCCATTTCAACCACGAGGTTTTAGAATTTGAATAACACAAACAAAAGTTCTTGGAATATAAAAGGCCCAGGTAATAGCATTTGGAAAGTGCATCGTCGTAAATTGGATAATACATTCACGGCTGGCACGTAATAGCCTGTTATGCAATCCGTGGACAAGAAACCTGCCCATTTCGAAGACGGAACCTGACGGAGTACGAATGCCCATAAGTAAGGCCGTAATAACATAGGAATAACAAAGGGACAGTAGTAATGCCTAGTTGCAGTTACACAGAACATGGAACCACTCTATGCCTAGTAATTAAGTATTTCTTTTCTCTACTGGAAATTTAATTGTTGATAAACGTGGAAGAGCAAAGAGTTCATTATCTTTTGGTTCGTTTCATGATTGTAGAATCGCTTTCACAAAATTCAACGACAAATTAGTAAGATATTGACTTTGGATACTAAGAAGCGTACAATGTTCGCCCAGAAATAGCAATGTCCAAGACACCTTTCTCACATAACTCGGACCAATACCAAATTTAAGGAGACGAACCACGTGGGTCAAAGCTTAAAGTGTATGTTTTAAGTAGCCCAGTCATACTGGTGTTTATGCTAAAAATAGGGTCAACTCGGCTGCAGGGAGAGAGAGAAAAAGGACCAGAGAGAGAAAGAAGAACTAGCGGTCATTCTCGTGAGTAATGTCTGCTCAGACCGAGCGTGAACGAGAAGTGGAGGCTTAGACAGAAGTAAATACTGATTTCATTACTTTATTGCTGTTTGTACTCTTCCCACGCCCCTTCGGTTGGGAAGTCTTTAGCGTTTCTTTATTTTCTCTTAGGGTGATCGCCGACTTCTATATTTCATTTTGTAGCTTTGTTATTATTATTATTATTATTATTGTTGTTGTTGTTGTTGTTGTTGTTGTTGTTGTTGTTGTTGTTGTTGTTGTTGTTGTTGTTGTTGTTGTTATTATTATTATTATTATTATTATTATTATTATCATCTAAGCTACAACCTCAATTGGAAAAGCAAGATGCTATTAGCCCAAGGGCTTCAATGGGGAAAAATAGCCCAGGTGGAAAGGAAATAAGGACATAAATAAAAGACATGAGAAAAAATTAACAATAAAATATTTTAAAAACAGTAACAACATCAAAACAGATATGTCATATATAAACTATAAAAAGACTTATGTCAGCCTGGTCAACATCAAAACATTTGCTGCAATTTTGGACTTTTGAAGTTCAACCGATACTAGTCCGTGAATACTTATTTATTTTAGTTATGTAAATACACTCGGTTATGAATGGCAGTCTTTTCTATTTTAGATATCGGAAATGGCAATCTTTTCTATTCTAGATATCGAAAATGGCAATCTTTTCTATTCTAGATATCGGAAATGGCAATCTTTTCTATTCTAGATATCGAAAATGGCAATCTTTTCTATTCTAGATATCGAAAATGGCAATCTTTTCTATTCTAGATATCGGAAATGGCAATCTTTTCTATTTTAGATATCGGAAATGGCAATCTTTTCTATTCTAGATATCGGAAATGGCAATCTTTTCTATTTTAGATATCGGAAATGGCAATCTTTTCTATTCTAGATATCGGAAATGGCAATCTTTTCTATTTTAGATATCGAAAATGGCAATCTTTTCTATTCTAGATATCGGAAATGGCAATCTTTTCTATTTCAGATATCGAAAATGGCAATCTTTTCTATTCTATATATCGAAAATGGCAATCTTTTCTATTCTAGATATCGAAAATGGCAATCTTTTCTATTCTAGATATCGGAAATGGCAATCTTTTCTATTCTAGATATCGAAAATGGCAATCTTTTCTATTCTAGATATCGGAAATGGCAATCTTTTCTATTCTAGATATCGGAAATGGCAATCTTTTCTATTCTAGATATCGGAAATGGCAATCTTTTCTATTTTAGATATCGGAAATGGCAATCTTTCCTATTTAAGATAACGGAAAGGGCAATCTTTCCTATTTTAGATATCGGAAATGGCAATCTTTCCTATTTTAGATATTGGAAATGGCAATCTTTCCTATTTTAGATATCGGAAAGAGCAATCTTTCCTCTTTTAGATATCGGAAATGGCAATCTTTCCTATTTAAGATAACGGAAAGGGCAATCTTTCCTATTTTAGATATCGGAAATGGCAATCTTTCCTATTTTAGATATTGGAAATGGCAATCTTTCCTATTTTAGATATCGGAAAGGGCAATCTTTCCTCTTTTAGATATCGGAAATGGCAATCTTTTCTATTTTAGATATCGGAAATGGCAATCTTTTCTATTTTAGATATCGGAAATGGCAATCTTTTCTATTCTAGATATCGGAAATGGCAATCTTTTCTATTTTAGATATCGGAAATGGCAATCTTTTCTATTTTAGATATCGGAAATGGCAATCTTTCCTATTTTAGATATCGGAAATGGCAATCTTTTCTATTTTAGATATCGGAAATGGCAATCTTTCCTATTTTAGATATCGGAAATGGCAATCTTTTCTATTTTAGATATCGGAAATGGCAATCTTTTCTATTTTAGATATCGGAAATGGCAATCTTTCCTATTTAAGATAACGGAAAGGGCAATCTTTCCTATTTTAGATATCGGAAATGGCAATCTTTCCTATTTTAGATATTGGAAATGGCAATCTTTCCTATTTTAGATATCGGAAAGGGCAATCTTTCCTCTTTTAGATATCGGAAATGGCAATCTTTCCTATTTTAGATATCGGAAATGGCAATCTTTTCTATTTTAGATATCGGAAATGGCAATTTTTTCTATTCTAGATATCGGAAATGGCAATCTTTCCTATTTAAGATAACGGAAAGGGCAATCTTTCCTATTTTAGATATTGGAAATGGCAATCTTTCCTATTTTAGATATTGGAAATGGCAATCTTTCCTATTTTAGATATCGGAAAGGGCAATCTTTCCTCTTTTAGATATCGGAACTGGCAATCTTTTCTATTTTAGATATCGGAAATGGCAATCTTTTCTATTTTAGATATCGGAAATGGCAATCTTTTCTATTCTAGATATCGGAAATGGCAATCTTTCCTATTTTAGATATCGGAAATGGCAATCTTTTCTATTTTAGATATTGGAAATGGCAATCTTTCCTATTTTAGATATCGGAAAGGGCAATCTTTCCTCTTTTAGATATCGGAAATGGCAATATTTCCTATTTAAGATAACGGAAAGGGCAATCTTTCCTATTTTAGATATCGGAAATGGCAATCTTTCCTATTTTAGATATTGGAAATGGCAATCTTTCCTATTTTAGATATCGGAAAGGGCAATCTTTCCTCTTTTAGATATCGGAAATGGCAATCTTTTCTATTTTAGATATCGGAAATGGCAATCTTTTCTATTTTAGATATCGGAAATGGCAATCTTTCCTATTTTAGATATCGGAAATGGCAATCTTTTCTATTTTAGATATCGGAAATGGCAATCTTTCCTATTTTAGATATCGGAAATGGCAATCTTTTCTATTTTAGATATCGGAAATGGCAATCTTTTCTATTTTAGATATCGGAAATGGCAATCTTTCCTATTTAAGATAACGGAAAGGGCAATCTTTCCTATTTTAGATATCGGAAATGGCAATCTTTCCTATTTTAGATATTGGAAATGGCAATCTTTCCTATTTTAGATATCGGAAAGGGCAATCTTTCCTCTTTTAGATATCGGAAATGGCAATCTTTCCTATTTTAGATATCGGAAAGGGCAATCTTTCCTCTTTTAGATATCGGAAATGGCAATCTTTTCTATTTTAGATATCGGAAATGGCAATCTTTTCTATTCTAGATATCGGAAATGGCAATCTTTCCTATTTTAGATATCGGAAATGGCAATCTTTTCTATTTTAGATATCGGAAATGGCAATCTTTTCTATTCTAGATATCGGAAATGGCAATCTTTCCTATTTAAGATAACGGAAAGGGCAATCTTTCCTATTTTAGATATCGGAAAGGGCAATCTTTCCTCTTTTAGATATCGGAAATGGCAATCTTTTCTATTTTAGATATTGGAAATGGCAATCTTTCCTATTTTAGATATCGGAAAGGGCAATCTTTCCTCTTTTAGATATCGGAAATGGCAATCTTTTCTATTTTAGATATTGGAAATGGCAATCTTTCCTATTTTAGATATCGGAAAGGGCAATCTTTCCTCTTTTAGATATCGGATAGGGCAATCTTTCCTCTTTTAGATATCGGAAATGGCAATCTTTTCTATTTTAGATATTGGAAATGGTAATCTTTTGCATTTTAGATGCGAATAAAAGTAAGTGTTTGCTATGGTTTAGTCATTTTTGAAGGTCGTCATTTACTGTTTTTGGCAACACTTTTGGCAATATATATATATATATATATATATATATATATATATATATATATATATATATATATATATATATATATATATGTATATAAAATAGGTAGAGGTTTTGTTTGGTCTCAGAGAAGGGTTTCCCGTTAGTTCCAAGAATTCAGGTCCTCTGTCATTAGTGATGGTTTCGGCCAACCTTTTCTTGTTAATGTCTTGAATTTGTTATACTCTTTAACCGTATGGCATTGACTTGCGTTGAATTTACACTACTAAAAAAAAAAACCCGTGATTTTAATGGAAAATTCTCCTTAAGAATATATTGTTCCCAGCCGTATTTCAGTACAATACGGGTGACCGTAGTTTTACCATACTTGGTTATTATATTTTACTGGTTGATGACTGTAATATAACTCCTATTGGGTGTTGTGGCCTGATTGGTAACGTCTCTGCCTGGTGTTTGCCAGTCGAGGGTTCGATTCCCGCTCAGTCTCGTTAGTGCCATTAGTGTCTGCAACCTTACCATCCTTGTGAGCTAAGGTTGGGGGGTTTGGGGGAGCCTATAGGTCTATCTGTCGAGTCATCAACAGCCATTTGCCTGGTCCTCCCTGGTCCTAGCATGGGTGGAGAGTGGGCTTGGGCGCCGATAATATAAAATATGGTCAGTCTCTAGGGCATTGTCCTGCTTGCTAGGGCAATGTCACAGTCCCTTGCCTCTGCCATTCATGAGCGACCTTTAAACCTTTAAATATGTATCAGTTTTAAAAGGTAAAAGTCCAGGAATAAATGTTGCCAGGAATTTACCGCTTTTTTTAATGCAAATTTTTAACAGTGTAAATTAGTCATCTCTACTTTTTATATATAATTTGCATTTAATTAAAATAGCAAGTTATATATATATATATATATATATATATATATATATATATATATATATATATATGTATATATATATGTATGTGTATGTATATATATATATATATATATATATATATATATATATATATGTATATATATATGTATGTGTATGTATATATATATATATATATATATGTATATGTATGTACATTATATATATATATATATATATATATATATATATATAATATATATATATATATATATATATATATATATATATATATATATATATATATATATATATATATATATAAAATTTACATCTAATTAAAAAAGCAAGTAATTAAGAGGAATTTGACTGTTTTAGAATTATATACAAGCTGATTTTACGAATTGATTTATACATTATTTTAATTATCCAGTGCATGTTTATTTTTCGTATACATGAACCAGCTTATTTTGAATATCTTTTAATCTTTGATCAGTTTCTCTATAATTCCAATGGTATTTCTTTAATTGATTTTAACCTTACAGTTCTATTATATTCTAGTCATTTTTATTCAGCGATTTATGCATTGTAAAATTTCATAACATTCATCCTTGCTGAATTCTGTATTTTTTAGTATATGATCCTAGAAGTTTCTTTGAGTTTTTATCCTCAATTACAAATATCATTGGTATCATGATCCTGATTTTTTTTTTTTAGAAATCTGAATCTGACTTATTTTTCCTTTTTTTTTTTTTTTTAGAAATCTGAACCTGATTTTTTTTTTTAGAAATCTGAATCTGATTTTTTTTCTTTTAGAAGTCTGAAACTGATTTTTTTTTTTTTAGAAATCACCTTTTTTTTTATAGAAATCTCAATTTTGCATTATACTAATATTCTTGAAGTCATAAATCAGAAGTGTAGAATTTAAAAACAAAAATTCAGTTGCAACATAACTTTTCAATGATGTAATCTCCCAGGCATTTTTTATTATTGCTTCCTGCAAACAATTGCTCTAAATCTAATCATTCTTACACATGCACATACGCACGCACACGCGAACACACACACACACGCACAAAACTCCGGTGTGATCGAGTTTATCTATGGCTCAGAGGTTACAAATCATACCAGCTCATTTATCTCTGACGTTAAGATCTGATGCAGAGCCTCACAAATCATAGTTATGGCCACGCCTTTAGACATACAATTAGAGGGGCAGACCATTCTAAACCTTTCATGCTGCTTAAAGGAATAAGGGAGGAGGAAGAAATGTATGATAGAGAACAGCATAAGGAAGAAATGTAGGATAGAGAGCAGGGGGAGGAAGAAATGTAGGATAGAGAACAGCATAAGGAAGAAATGTAGGATAGAGAGCAGGAGGAGGAAGAAATGTAGGATAGAGAGCGGGAGGAGGAAGAAATGTAGGATAGAGAGCGGGAGGAGGAAGAAATGTAGGATAGAGAGCGGGAGGAGGAAGAGATGTAGGATAGAGAGGAGGATGATGAGCAAATGTAGGATGAAAAGCAGGAGAAGGTAATGTAGGATAAAAAAGCATGAGGAGAAGGAAATTTGGGATTGAGAGCAGCAGGAGGAAGAAATGTAGGATAGAAAGCAGGAGGAAGAGGACATGTAGGATACTGAGCAGGAGGAAGAGGAAATGTAGGACAGAGAGCAGGATGAAGAGGAAATGTAGGACAGAGAGCAGGAGGAAGAGGAAATGTAGGATAGAGAGCAGGAGGAAGAGGAAATGTAGAATAGAGAACAGGAGGAAGAGGAAATGTAGGACAGAGAGCAGGATGAAGAGGAAATGTAGGACAGAGAGCAGGAGGAAGAGGAAATGTAAGACAGAGAGCAGGAGGAAGAGGAAATGTAGTATAGAGAGCAGGAGGAAGAGGAAATGTAGGATAGAGAGCAGGAGGAAGAGGAAATGTAGAATAGAGAACAGGAGGAAGAGGAAATGTAGGACAGAGAGCAGGATGAAGAGGAAATGTAGGACAGAGAGCAGGAGGAAGAGGAAATGTAGGATAGAGAGCAGGAGGAAGAGGAAATGTAGAATAGAGAACAGGAGGAAGAGGAAATGTAGGATAGAGAGCAGGATGAAGAGGAAATGTAGGACAGAGAGCAGGAGGAAGAGGAAATGTAGGATAGAGAGCAGGAGGAAGAGGAAATGTAGAATAGAGAACAGGAGGAAGAGGAAATGTAGGATAGAGAGCAGGATGAAGAGGAAATGTAGGACAGAGAGCAGGAGGAAGAGGAAATGTAGGACAGAGAGCAGGATGAAGAGGAAATGTAGGACAGAGAGCAGGAGGAAGAGGAAATGTAGGACAGAGAACAGGAGGAAGAGGAAATGTAGGACAGAGAGCAGGATGAAGAGGAAATGTAGGACAGAGAGCAGGAGGAAGAGGAAATGTAGGATAGAGAGCAGGAGGAAGAGGAAATGTAGAATAGAGAACAGGAGGAAGAGGAAATGTAGGATAGAGAGCAGGATGAAGAGGAAATGTAGGACAGAGAGCAGGAGGAAGAGGAAATGTAGGATAGAGAGCAGGAGGAAGAGGAAATGTAGAATAGAGAACAGGAGGAAGAGGAAATGTAGGATAGAGAGCAGGATGAAGAGGAAATGTAGGACAGAGAGCAGGAGGAAGAGGAAATGTAGGACAGAGAGCAGGATGAAGAGGAAATGTAGGACAGAGAGCAGGAGGAAGAGGAAATGTAGGACAGAGAACAGGAGGAAGAGGAAATGTAGGACAGAGAGCAGGATGAAGAGGAAATGTAGGACAGAGAACAGGAGGAAGAGGAAATGTAAGACAGAGAGCAGGAGGAAGAGGAAATGTAGTATAGAGAGCAGGAGGAAGAGGAAATGTAGGATAGAGAGCAGGAGGAAGAGGAAATGTAGAATAGAGAACAGGAGGAAGAGGAAATGTAGGACAGAGAGCAGGATGAAGAGGAAATGTAGGACAGAGAGCAGGAGGAAGAGGAAATGTAGGATAGAGAGCAGGAGGAAGAGGAAATGTAGAATAGAGAACAGGAGGAAGAGGAAATGTAGGACAGAGAGCAGGATGAAGAGGAAATGTAGGACAGAGAGCAGGAGGAAGAGGAAATGTAGGACAGAGAGCAGGAGGAAGAGGAAATGTAGTATAGAGAGCAGGAGGAAGAGGAAATGTAGGATAGAGAGCAGGAGGAAGAGGAAATGTAGGATAGAGAGCAGGATGAAGAGGAAATGTAGGATAGAGAGCAGGAGGAAGAGGAAATGTAGTATAGAGAGCAGGAGGAAGAGGAAATGTAGGATAGAGAGCAGGAGGAAGAGGAAATGTAGGATAGAGAGCAGGATGAAGAGGAAATGTAGGATAGAGAGCAGGAGGAAGAGGAAATGTAGGATAGAGAGCAGGAGGAAGAGGAAATGTAGGATAGAGAGCAGGATGAAGAGGAAATGTAGGATAGAGAGCAGGAGGAAGAGGAAATGTAGGACAGAGAGCAGGAGGAAGAGGAAATGTAGTATAGAGAGCAGGAGGAAGAGGAAATGTAGGATAGAGAGCAGGAGGAAGAGGAAATGTAGGATAGAGAGCAGGATGAAGAGGAAATGTAGGATAGAGAGCAGGAGGAAGAGGAAATGTAGGACAGAGAGCAGGAGGAAGAGGAAATGTAGTATAGAGAGCAGGAGGAAGAGGAAATGTAGGATAGAGAGCAGGAGGAAGAGGAAATGTAGGATAGAGAGCAGGATGAAGAGGAAATATAGGATAGAGAGCAGGAGGAAGAGGAAATGTAGGATAGAGAGCAGGAGGAAGAGGAAATGTAGGATAGAGAGCAGGAGGAAGAGGAAATGTAGGATAGAGAGCAGGAGGAAGAGGAAATGTAGGATAGAGAGCAGGAGGAAGAGGAAATGTAGGATAGAGAACAGGAGGAAGAGGAAATGTAGGACAGAGAGCAGGATGAAGAGGAAATGTAGGACAGAGAGCAGGAGGAAGAGGAAATGTAGGATAGAGAGCAGAAGGAAGAGGAAATGTAGGATAGAGAGCAGGAAGAAGAGGAAATGTAGGATGAAAAGTAGCAGAAGGAAATGTAGAATCGAGAGCAGGAGGAAGAGGAAATGTAGGATAGAGAGCAGGAGGAAGAGGAAATGTAGGACAGAGAGCAGGAGGAAGAGGAAATGTAGGACAGAGAGCAGGATGAAGAGGAAATGTAGGACAGAGAGCAGGAGGAAGAGGAAATGTAGGATAGAGAGCAGGAGGAAGAGGAAATGTAGAATAGAGAACAGGAGGAAGAGGAAATGTAGGACAGAGAGCAGGATGAAGAGGAAATGTAGGACAGAGAGCAGGAGGAAGAGGAAATGTAGGATAGAGAGCAGGATGAAGAGGAAATGTAGGATAGAGAGCAGGAGGAAGAGGAAATGTAGGATAGAGAGCAGGAGGAAGAGGAAATGTAGGATAGAGAGCGGGAGGAGGAAGAGATGTAGGATAGAGAGGAGGATGATGAGCAAATGTAGGATGAAAAGCAGGAGAAGGTAATGTAGGATAAAAAGCATGAGGAGAAGGAAATTTGGGATTGAGAGCAGCAGGAGGAAGAAATGTAGGATAGAAAGCAGGAGGAAGAGGACATGTAGGATACTGAGCAGGAGGAAGAGGAAATGTAGGATACTGAGCAGGAGGAAGAGGAAATGTAGGATACTGAGCAGGAGGAATAGGAAATGTAAGATGAAAAGCAGGAGGAGAAGGAAATGTAGTATGGAGAGTTAAGAGGAAAAGGAAATGTAGGATGGAGAGCGGGAGGAGGAAGAGATGTAGGATAGAGAGGAGGATGATGAGCAAATGTAGGATGAAAAGCAGGAGAAGGTAATGTAGGATAAAAAGCATGAGGAGAAGGAAATTTGGGATTGAGAGCAGCAGGAGGAAGAAATGTAGGATAGAAAGCAGGAGGAAGAGGACATGTAGGATACTGAGCAGGAGGAAGAGGAAATGTAGGATACTGAGCAGGAGGAAGAGGAAATGTAGGATACTGAGCAGGAGGAATAGGAAATGTAAGATGAAAAGCAGGAGGAGAAGGAAATGTAGTATGGAGAGTTAAGAGGAAAAGGAAATGTAGTATGGAGAGCGGCAGCATGAGGAGGAAATGTAGGATAGCGAGCAGGAGGAAGAGGAAATGTAGGATAGAGAACAGGAGGAAGAGGAAATGTAGGACAGAGAGCAGGATGAAGAGGAAATGTAGGACAGAGAGCAGGAGGAAGAGGAAATGTAGGATAGAGAGCAGGAGGAAGAGGAAATGTAGAATAGAGAACAGGAGGAAGAGGAAATGTAGGACAGAGAGCAGGATGAAGAGGAAATGTAGGACAGAGAGCAGGAGGAAGAGGAAATGTAGGATAGAGAGCAGGATGAAGAGGAAATGTAGGATAGAGAGCAGGAGGAAGAGGAAATGTAGGATAGAGAGCAGGAGGAAGAGGAAATGTAGGATAGAGAGCGGGAGGAGGAAGAAATGTAGGATAGAGAGCGGGAGGAGGAAGAGATGTAGGATAGAGAGGAGGATGATGAGCAAATGTAGGATGAAAAGCAGGAGGAGAAGGAAATGTAGTATAGAGAGTTAAGAGGAAAAGGAAATGTAGGATGGAGAGCGGCAGCATGAGGAGGAAATGTAGGATAGCGAGCAGGAGGAAGAGGAAATGTAGGATAGAGAACAGGAGGAAGAGGAAATGTAGGACAGAGAGCAGGATGAAGAGGAAATGTAGGACAGAGAGCAGGAGGAAGAGGAAATGTAGGATAGAGAGCAGGAGGAAGAGGAAATGTAGGATAGAGAGCAGGAGGAAGAGGAAATGTAGGACAGAGAGCAGGATGAAGAGGAAATGTAGGACAGAGAGCAGGAGGAAGAGGAAATGTAGTATAGAGAGCAGGAGGAAGAGGAAATGTAGGATAGAGAGCAGGAGGAAGAGGAAATGTAGGATAGAGAGCAGGAGGAAGAGGAAATGTAGGATAGAGAGCAGGAGGAAGAGGAAATGTAGGACAGAGAGCAGGAGGAAGAGGAAATGTAGGATAGAGAGCAGGAGGAAGAGGAAATGTAGAATCGAGAGCAGGAAGAAGAGGAAATGTAGGATGAAAAGTAGCAGAAGGAAATGTAGAATCGAGAGCAGAAGGAAGAGGAAATGTAGGATTAAGTGCAGGAGGAAGAGGAAATGTAGGAGGAAAAGTAGCAGAAGGCAATGTAGAACAGAGAGCAGGAGGAAGAGGAAATGTAGGAGGAAAAGTAGCAGAAGGCAATGTAGAACAGAGAGCAGGAGGAAGAGGAAATGTAGGAGGAAAAGTAGCAGAAGGCAATGTAGAACCGAGAGCAGGAGGAAGAGGAAATGTAGGATTAAGTGCAGGAGGTAGAGAAGGAAATGTAGGATGAAAAGTAGCAGAAGGAAATGTAGAATAGAGAGCAGGAGGAAGAGGAAATGCTGGATGAAGACCAGGAGGCGAAGGGAATGTAGGATTATCAGGCAAATTCAAGTCAAAGATTTAAAAGTTGATAGTAGAGACTTCTAAAAGAAATGAGTGTTTGGCAAACAAAGCATTTCGAGATATTACAACTAGAGGGGCACTCAGTAGAGCGCAGACATTCGCTGTGGCAGCTTAGTTCTCGACCTTCTGTTTGACCATGACCTTAACCTTTGACCTTGACCTTCCAAAATTTAATCATTTCCAGCTTTTTACATGATAGTTAATCCATGCAAAGTTCATTACTCTACGATTAAAATTGTGCCCAGGAAGCTGTTCACAAACAAACACACACACACACACACACACACAAACAGGGAGTAAGACATAACCTCCTTCCAACTTCGTTGGCGGAGGTAACAGTCATTGATGAAAAAAATTAAGAAAGTACAGAAAACGATAAGATCACTATTTATGATAAAAGCAAGTGACAAATAATGGAGGAGAAGAGCCGCGCAAGGGAAATGAATCTGAGTCCACTACAAAGTCGTTGACTGGAGCGGTCAGGAAGTGGACATTACTCTTCAACCGCTGAAATGCATTAAGTTTACCTCAGCCAGCCGGGTTCCTCGGTCAATTAGGGAAGATAAGTGTGTGATCAAGGCACGGAGGAGAGACAGAGAAAAAGATATTGAGGATATGATGCTATTTTCATCTGAAGGGGAATATCCTTGTCGAAAATATCTGACATATTTAAAGTGATTATTATTATTTCTCTGTTAGTCACAGTCTACAGATTACTATTATTATTTTTGTAAGCTAAGCTACAACCCTATTGTCAATTTTTTTTTAGTGAGGCAGATTTGCACCGGCTCGCAGGGGTGTCCTTTTAGCTCGGAAAAGTTTCCCGCTCGCTGATTGGTTGGACAAAATAATTCTAACCAATCAGATAGCAGGAAATTTTCCCGAGCTAAAAGGGTGCCCCTGCGAGTAGGTGCAAATCTGCCTCACTAAAAAAAATTGGCTATAGTTGAAAAAGCATGACTACAAAGGGGTAAAAAGAGCCTAGTGAGGAAATTAAATAAAGGAATGATTAAAGTATACGAGAAGTAATGAATAATGAATATGAAATATCTAAAGATCAACATATAAAAACATTCGCTGCAAGTTTAAACCTCTGAAGTTCCACCGATTCAACTTCTTGGTTAGGAAGATTATTCCATAATCTGATCACAGCTGGAATAAGACTTCTAGCAAACTGAGTAGGATAAAACCTCACGATCGAGAAGGATCTATTCTAAATCCATAGGATTATACTGATTTTTTTTCTTTAAGCTCTCGAATTTGAATATTTTTTCATATCTTTTCAATGGTTTTCAAAGAATCTGTAAGAAATGTGTTTGTTGTATCTTAGGGAGAAGTGTTATTGTGTGATCCAAGTACATTCCATGATACCTTCAGATTCTGATAAGATTTTTACAGAATTATCTGAGTTTGTTTTAACAGTTCATTCAAAATAATTTAGATTCCACGAGATTTCACGAGATTCCACGAGAACACACAGTATTTTCCCAAGGTTCAGTGATTGAATTAAATGTATCAAAACGACTAGATCCTCCCTTTCTGCTTAGAGATAATTAAAAGTACCTTGATTTTAGAAAATGACACATTATTATTATTATTATTATTATTATTATTAAATGCTAAGCTACAACCTTAGTTGGAAAAGCAGGATGCTATAAGCCCAGGGGCCCCAACAGAGAAAATAGCCCAGTGAGGAAAGGGAACAAGGAAAAATAAAATATTTTAAGAATAGTAACATTAAATTAGATATTTCCTATACAAACTATAAAAACTAACAAACAAGAAGAAGAGAAACTAGATAGAACAGTGTGCCCGAGTGTACCCTCAAGCAGGAGAACTCTAACCCAAGACAGTGGAAGACCATGGTACAGAGGCTATGGCACTACCCAAGACAAGAGAACACTGGTTTGATGGAGCCTAGATGTTGAAGCCATTGTTTTGAGCCTTCTGAAAGCTTTATAAACATATTGGCTCTCTGAAGAAATGAGCTGGAAGCCTTACATATCGTTCAAACTGGGCACGCCTGTCACCTGCCGAATTGCTACATATGTTATATGCTGCTGCCAATTGTATCCCAAAATTCTTCTCAGTATTTTATTCATCATCATCATCATCATATCTTCATCATCTCCTCCTACGCCTATTGACGCAAAGGGCCTCGGTTAGATTTCGCCAATCGTCTCTACCTTGAGCTTTGAATTCAGTACTTCTCCATTCATCATCTCCTACTTCACACTTCATAGTCCTCAGCCATGTAGGTCTGGATCTTCCAACTCTTCTAGTGCCTTTTTGATGGGTATATGCTTCCTCTCGATTGCCCAAGTCCAGATTTCATTCATAATTCTATGAGCAATTCTTACACCATAGCCACTTCCTGAATTCATAGCTTAGTCATGGAAAGTTTGGTGAACTAATCTCTTCAATATTTTATTGCAGGAAAATAAATTTTCTGGATATGCTTGTGTAGGTACAGAGATTCTGATAATGGACGAGGAACTTCTGGCCAATCAGTCGGGTATCCCCCTCTAGGAATGATATCCACACGTCATCAGTGAGAATCTTCAAGTCGCGCGTCCGAGGATGTGGTAATCCATCCATTCATATACCAAAGGCACTTCCCCCAATTTTGGGGGTTAGCCGACATCAAACAAATGAAACTGAAAAAGGGACCTCTCCTCTCTACGTTCCTCCCAGCCTGACAAGGGACTCAACCGAGTTCGGCTGGTACTGCTAGGGTGCCACAGCCCACCCTCCCCCGTTATCCACCACAGATGAAGCTTCATAACGCTGAATCCCCTACTGCTGCTACCTCCGCGGTCATCTAAGGCACCGGAGGAAGCAGCAGGGCCTACCGGAACTGCGTCACAATCGCTCGCCATTCATTCCTATTTCTAGCACGGTCTCTTGCTTCTCTCACATCTATCCTCCTATCACCCAGAGCTTTCTTCCATCCACCCTTAACATTAAAAGTCCTGAACTTTTTTTGCGGCCAATTGAGTCTTGGGAGGGCAATGACTTTAAAGCTATCGAGTTCGAAAGTGACCTTGCAACTGGATTTAATCGCGGCAAAGTTGGATAAGTTAAAGGCAGATCTTTTCGACTTTAGAGAGACCGAATTAAATCTTTTGGAACTATCGTGCCTGGCGTCAATAACATCCGGCCACGAGAGCCAGATGAAAAGGGCTATTTACCCAAAAGTTATCGTATCTTGAGAGATTCGATTACCCTTTGATGATAAATGAGGCGTTGTGGATAATTTAACTGTGAGAATGAAGTTTTTTTTTTTTTATTCTCTAGCATCAACAGATAGGAATCAAAATAGTCTGTTATTTCTTCTAAACGTACGGAAGAGCGCCTACACTGTTAAAAATGGGCTTTAAAAAACGGTAAATGTTTGGCAACAGTTATTCCAGGATTTTTTACCTTTTTAACAACGGATATATTGACGTAAAGGAGTGATATTACGGTCACCAACCCGTAAAATATAATAACAAAGTGAGGTAAAATTACGGTCGTCTGTATTTTACTGAAATACGGTTGAGAACGGTATATTTTTACGGAGAATTTCAGATTAAAATTACGGTTTTTTCTAACAGTGTATCACAGTTGCATGTGTTCTCTTTGGAAAACCATACCCCTGGAATAATAAAGGACCTTCTATGCAACAGCCACGCTTGATTGATTAATTGCTTTAAAGTTTTCAGGCATCCTGACATCTAAGGTCATTGACGCCGATATCATTTAGTTTATATATATTAAAAAAAAATTAAAGAATATTCAATTAAAACCATAAAAGTTGAATGTCATTATAAAAGTTAGATAGTTTTCAGAAGACCTGCTTCTGAAATAAATCTAAAGATGCCACTTGCATAGTAGGACACATCATGTCCAAGAATCTTGGCAAGGATTAACCTGCCACCCTCACCTCGAGC
>NC_090735.1:1296708-1299208 GCF_036898095.1 Palaemon carinicauda
TCCCAACCGGTGTTAAGCTCATTTCCCAACCCCTGTCAGGTTCAATTCCCATCCAGTGTCAGGTTTAATTCCCAACTGGTGTCAGTTTCATTTCCCAACCGATGTCAGGTTTAATTCCCAACGGGTGTCAGGTTCATTTTCCAACTGATATCAGGTTTAATTCCCAACGGGTGTCAGGTCCAATTCCCAACCGGTGTCAAGCTCATTTCCCAACCGCTGTCACGGTCAATTCCCAACCAGTGTCAGATTTAATTCCCAACCGGTGTCAGGGTCATTTCCCAACCGATGTCAGGTTTAATTCCCAACCGGATTCAGGTTCATTTTCCAACCGATGTCAGGTTTAATTTCCAACCAGTGTCAGGTTCATTTCCCAACCGATGTCAGGTTCAATTCCCAACCAGTGTCAGGTTTAATTCCCAACCGGTGTCAGGTTCAATTTCCAACTGATATCAGGTTCAATTCCCAACCGGTGTCAGGTCCAATTCCCAACTGGTGTCAGTTCTAATTCCCTATCAGTGTCAAATTTAATTCCCAACCAGTCAGGTTCAATTCCCAACCAATGTCAGGTCCAATTCCCTACCAGTGTCAGGTTCAATTCCCAACCGGTACCAGGTCCAATTCCCAACCGCTGTCAAGCTCATTTCCCAACCACTGTCAGGTTCAATTCCCAACCAGTGTCAGGTTTAATTCCCAACCGGTGTCAGGTTCATTTTCCAACCGATGTCAGGTTCAATTCCCAACCAGTGTCAGGTTCAATACCCAAATGGTATCAGGTTCATTTCCCAACCAGTGTCAGGTCCAATTCCCATCTGGTGTCAGGTCCAATTCCCAACCAGTGTCAGGTCCAATTCCCAACCAGTGTCAGGTCTAATTCCCAATCTGTGTCAGGTTTAATTCCCAACCAGTGTCAGGTCCAATTTCCAACCAGTGTCAGGTCTAATTCCCAATCTGTGTCAGGTTTAATTCCCAACCAGTGTCAGGTTCAATTCCAAACCGGTGTCAAATTCAATTCCCAACCGATGTCAGGTCTAATTCCCAATCAGTGTCAGGTTTAATTCCCAACCAGTGTCATTTCCAATTCCCAACTGGTGTCAGGTCTAATTCCCAACCAGTGTCAGGTTCAATTTCCAACCAGTTTCAGGTTCAATTCCAAACCGGTGTCAACTTCAATTCCCAACCATTGTCAGGTTTCCCAGCCAGTGTCAGGTCCAATTCTCAACCAATTCTAGGGTCGATTACCAACCGATGTCAGGTCTAATTCTCAACCGGTGCTACTCCTAACCGGTGTCAGGTTCAGTTCTCAAACAAGGCAGAATATTTCAGGCACATTTTGATTAGAAAATATATCATCTGCATGTGTATATCAGGTGTCCCCTTACATATGTGTTAACATGTTTCTCTTCTGTGTTCCTACAGCGTTATGCAAAGGAGTGAAATGCGGTGAGGACCGGAAGTGTGTGGTGCGCTGTGGGGCGCCGAGGTGCGTCTGCAGTCCCCAGTGTCACCTGAAGCACAAAGAACCGATCTGTGGCTCCGACGGGCGCACCTACTCTTCAGAATGCCACCTCCTGAAGAGGGCCTGCAGAAAGAAAAAGAGAGTGCTGGTGGCACACTACGGACCTTGTCAAAGTAAGCATTTAGTCCATCGAAGTGTTACTATTTTTATTACTATTATTATTATTATTATTATTATTATTATTGTTGTTGTTGTTGTTATTATTATAATTACTAGCTAATCTACAACCTTAGTGGGCAAAGCAGGATACTATAACCCCAAGGGCTCCAACAGGGAAAAGTAGCCCAGTGAAGAAAGGAAACAAGGACATAAACAACAAGAGAAGTAGTGTACAATTAAAATGAAATATTTTAGGAACAGTAACAACATTAAATTGTATCTTTTATATATAAACTATAAAAACTTCAATACAAAAGAGAGGGAGAGAATAAGACACAAAGCGTGCCCGAGTGTACCCTCAAGCAAGAGAACTCTAATCCAAAACAGTGGAAGGCCATGGTACAGAGGCTATGACACTACCCAAGACTAGAGAACAAGGGTTTGATTTTGGAGTGTCCTCCTAGAAGAGCTGCATGCCATAGCTAAAGAGTTCTACCCTTACCAAGAGGAAAGTAGCCACTGAACAATTACAGTACAGTAGTTAACCTTTTGAGTGAAGAAGAATTTTTTGGTATCCTCAGTGTTTTCAGGTGTAAGAGGATAGAGGAAAATGTGGAAAGAATAGGCTAGACTATACGGTGTATGTGCAGGCAAAGAGGAAATGAGTCGTAACCAGAGAGATGGAACCAATGTAGTATTGTCTGGCCAGTCAAATGATCCAATAAATCTCTCTAGTGGTAGTATCTCAACGGGTATTTCTGATTCCTTTTTTTTTTTTTTTTTTTGTTTGTGTAAACTTACAAAGCATTCATCTGACTCATGTTTGTTCTCATCTTCTGTGCTTGAATCAGCTTGCAGTGGAGTGAGATGTCGAGGGGAAAAAGC
>NC_090735.1:1304208-1305559 GCF_036898095.1 Palaemon carinicauda
TTCCACCAAACCTTGTGGCCTTATTGGTAACGTCCTCTGCCGGGTGATCGCCAGACGGGGGTTCGAGTCCCGTTTAAACTCTTTAGTTCCTTTAGTGTATGCAACCTTGCCATCCTGGTGAGCTAAGGTGGGGGGATTTTGGGGAGCCTATAGGTCTACCTTTGAGTCATCAGAAGCCAATACCTGGCGCTCCCTGGTCCTACCTTGGTTGGAGAGGTGGCTTGGGCGCTGATCATATGATATATGGTCAGTCTCTAGGGCATTGTCCTGATTGCTAGGGCAATGTCACTGTCCCTTGCTTCTGCCATTCATGAGTCACCTTTAAACCTTTAAAAGTTCAATAGGTATATATATATATATATTATATATATATATATATATATATATATAGAGAGAGAGAGAGAGAGAGAGAGAGAGAGAGAGAGAGAGAATATCAAAATATAATCTTAAAAATGTGAAATAGAATAACTGAATAAGCTACATCAGATGAAAACAGTGTAAAATAGAGAATCAGAGCAAATAGACAGAAAATCTTTGAAAACATTGTAATGATTTATAAATCAAAGATGTTATATTCTAGGAAAAAGAACCTCTGGTGATTTTTTGTCATTTTTTGAAAGAATCCCATCGAGTTTTCCCTAACTTTATAGAAAACGGATAACGTGTATATAAAGAAACATTTGTTGGATGTTTGTAACCTGTTGATAAGCTTGGCTGTCCCAGTGACGTCATCATGAAAAACAAAATTTGCGTCGGTTTAAAGGTTTAAAGGTCGCTCATGAATGGCAGAGGCAAGGGACAGTGACATTGCCCTAGCAATCAGGACAATGCCCTAGCCTCCTCTCCACCCAAGCTAGGACCAGGGAGGGCCAGGTAGTGGCTATTGATGAGTCAGCATATAGACCTATAGGCTCCCCCAAACCCCCCAACCTTAGCTCACAAGGATGGTAAGGTTGCAGACACTAATGGCACTAAACGAGTCTGAGCGGGACTCAAACACTCGTCTGGCAAACACCAGACAGAGACGTTACCAATCAGCCCACATCTAAAAGCTGTTGTTTTTGTTGCTGCTGTTTTTTTGTTTCCTTACACTATTATTTCTCTTTTATTAAGTCTGACTTTTATTTTTGTTTTTTCCCTTTTTTATTAAAGTGCTCTTTTCTCTTGTGTTTTTTTTTTTACTTGCGCTGATTTTTAATTTTCTCATTATAATTGTTTTCTTACTTTAAAAATTTGTTTTTTTTTTTCTTTCACTGATTTTTTATTGTCTCTTTACAATAGTTTTCTTACTTTAAAATTTTTTTCTTCTTTCACGGATTTATACTTTTCTCCTTGCAATAGTTTTCTTCTT
>NC_090735.1:1306059-1321059 GCF_036898095.1 Palaemon carinicauda
TCAACCATGTGTCTACATTCAGTAGATGTAATTGATGGAAAGAAAGTAGCATCATCTGCATATGCAACGAAATTGTTTTCTAGCCAAACGACATATCATGCATGCATATTATAAAAAGTAATGGGGCCAAGAATATTGCCCTGAGAAACACCAGATATTATATCCTTTAGTAATTATAGTGTCCATCAAATACTACGCTTTGTAATCTATTACACAAAAATTCAAAAATAATAGCAAGAAAAGACCCACTTTCCCTCTCATTTATATAAGTTTGAAAAATTAAAAATAATGACAAGAAAAGACCCATTTACTCTCATTTATATAAGTTTGAAAAATTAAAAAATAATGACAGAAAAGACCCACTTACTTTCATTTATATAAGTTTGAATACAAGGGCCTCATGATCAACACAGCCAAAGACAGCATTATACGAACTTCCTAACCACAATTAAAGGATTTATGTACAGTATTGGAAATTACAGAAAGGGCATCAACGCTCCATGACTTTTGCGAAACCTAAATTACAAACTAGGGAACAGATGATTGCCTTCAGCATATCTATTTAGACGAGTTGCCAAAAGACATTCAAAACTTCAAATATTGTGGGAGTTTTGGAAATTGTGTGGTAATCAGCAGAGCTATAGGTACCATACCACAAACACTTTTAGCTAATGGAGTAACATAACAAATTCTACAACAAAGACAAAAGCAATTCTCCTCTTGTTTGCTTACAGACAATTTAGAACCTAAGTAATCAGCTGTCTTTATAAATAAATTGGAGGAAAATTACCATTCAGGTCTACGCCACCATAGCCATCATGGTTCAGCAGGAGTTTTATTTCACGGAGCTGAATAGCCACCAAGATCATCAAATTTGAGTTGATAGTTATAGGAGTTATGATCGTTCAAAGGTTTTGGCGGCCATCTTGGACGCCATCTTGAAAAAAATAACACTTTTCCCGGGGGTCATAGTTTGGTAATCTTTTAGTATGTTAAAAAGTACATTAAAAGCTACCAGAATCAGCTGAGAAACCTTTTGTTACAATTTTTGGGGGGTTAAACTGTATTTTGCCCTGACTATTTCACCGGAGCTGAATAGCTATACTAGTTATCTTATTCTAAGGAAAATAGGATTAAAAACGACCGAGTTTCTCATCACTGCATTCTGTCAAACATATCAGCCCAAAAGGATTGCCTTTTCCTATGGACAGTGAGTGACAGAGCCATCTAATTTAAGTAAAGGAGGAACTGTTTAGTCCACACCAAAGAGTACAAATTTAAGTGTACCCTCCCAATTGTGTTCCTTTTTTTTTATTGTCAAATTCAATGGAAGAATAGCTGCATTTCTAAAATTGAATGCTATCTTTTTCTGTTCTGTATTCTTCTTAGCTTGCTCGATAGAAGGCGAAAGCTGCTTTGCGTAGATTTTATGAAAATAGTGAATGTTGATCAAGAGTTTAAAGGTTTAAAGGTCGCTCATGAATGGCAGAGGCAAGGGACAGTGGACATTGCCCTAGCAATCAGGATAATGCCCCAGAGACTGAGCATATATTATATGATCAGCGCCCCAAGCCTCCTATCCACCCAAGCTAGGACCAGGGGAGGGCTAGGCAGTGGCTGCTGATGACTCAGCAGATATGCTGATGACTCAGCAGATAGACTTATAGGCTCCCCCAAACCCCCCTAACCTTAGCTCACATGGATGGTAAGGTTGCAGACACTTATGGCACTAACGAGTCTGAGCGGGACTCGAACCCCCGACTGGGAAACACCAGGCAGAGACGTTACCAATCTAAACAGTTTATTTTGGAAGTGGAGAAGCTTTTGTTTACGAAATACAGGTAATATGTTTCCTACATAAGGGAATAGATTTATTGGATCGGGTAAAGAGTGAAGTGAGTTTTATCTGACAGTTTCTGTTGATACGATAAACTCATTCTTCAAGTTTGCTTGTGTTATTTATTCAATTCAACTAAAAAATCGAGATGGGAATAAAGGAAAAAATAATGTTCTTCAGTCATCAAGTAAATTTTTTTCTAAAAAATTATTTTTTTGTATATATTTTCTAGGTAGATTTTCCTGACAATTTTCATAATCCTTTTTCTTCTTTAGTTATCAAGTATATTTTTTTTAGATTATTTTTTGTATATATTTTCTAAGTAGATTTTCCTGTCAATTTTCATAATCCTGTTTCTTCTTTAGTCATCAAGTAAATATTCTTCTAAAAAGTAATTTTTTGCTATATATTTTCTAGGTAGATTTTCCTGACAATTTTCATAATCCTGTTTCTTCTTTAGTCATCAAGTAAAATTTTTTCTAAAAAGTAATTTTTTTTGTATATATTTTCTCGGTGGATTTTCCTGTCAATTTTCATAATCCTTTTTCTGAATGAATTATTTACCAATAGTATCTGAAGTCTTCTTTTTATCATGTTTCATTCGTATTTCACGTACGCTAACAAATCCAAAGAAATGTGTTTTCCATTAATTAAGAACTTTTCAGAGGTCCACCCTGACCAAATATGTTTGTAAAGTAATTTCATCTTGAATTCTTCCCTCCTCTGTTTCACAGTGAATCACGTCTTGTCAAGACACTTAGTATCTGTTTGTGCTTATGTTGGTTTTTAACTTTATAATATTTATATTTTGTTCACGGAATTATTCACTGTTTAATATTTCTTTCAATGTTTATGAAAGTGGTTTTAATGGCATTCCTTAATTTCTGATTTTCTCTGCTCTAAATATTCTAACTGTGGTTTATTTGATGTAAAATTATCCCTCCCACCTCCTACCCCCTACCCCCCTCCTACCCCCTCTTACCCCTTCCTACCCCCTACCCCCCTCCCCCGCCCCCTTTTGTGAATACGCTGATGATGATGCCTTGTTACTCTCTCTTCCTTTTCGATTTAGATTCATTATTAGAGAGAGAGAGAGAGAGAGAGAGAGAGAGAGAGAGAGAGAGAGAGAGAGAGAGTTCTTGTAATGCAGTTTACACATATACAATCTACTTTTACTGGGCTTGAAGTTAGACCCTTGTGAAGAATGTATGTGTGTGTGAGAGAGAGAGAGAGAGAGAGAGAGAGAGAGAGAGAGAGAGAGAGAGAGAGAGAGAGTTCTTGTAATTTACACACATAAGATCTACTTTTACTGGGGTTGAAGGTAGACCCTTGTGAAGAATGTGTCACTGAGAGAGAGAGAGAGAGAGAGAGAGAGAGAGAGAGAGAGAGAGAGAGAGAGAGAGAGAGAGAGAGAATTCTTGTAATTTACATACATAAGATCTACTTTTACTGGGCTTGAAGTTAGACCCTTGTGAAGAATGTGTCACTGAGAGAGAGAGAGAGAGAGAGAGAGAGAGAGAGAGAGAGAGAGAGAGAGAGAGAGAGAGAGTTAGAGAGAGAGAGAGAGTTCTTGTAATTTACACACATAAGAGCTACTTTTACTGGGGTTGAAGGTAGACCCTTGTGAAGAATGTGTCACGGAGAGAGAGAGAGAGAGAGAGAGAGAGAGAGAGAGAGAGAGAGAGAGAGAGAGAAATAAAAGTATGTTTTACCATTAACTGTAAAACGTAAATTTTAATATAACTTTGAATTTTGTTTGAAATTAACCGTGACAGCCGCAGAGCTATTTTAAGGCAAAATAAACCGGTAGGATTTCTTTCGTCAAACGTAAATTTCATATGATTAAGCGGAGGCTCAGTCTTAAATTGGTAACATTTCTGACCACGACTTCTCCTTCCGTGATGTCTCTCGAGAACAGTTCCTCATTCCGGGAACATTCTGTGCGTATGTTTAGAAGTTTTGCTTAATAAGAGGGTTGATTAATTCCGTCTTTAGCTGATGAGATTCCAGTCCTATGTTCATATTGTCGAAGCTTTTTATTCGTTATTTCTTCACTCTCTTGAGTTATGTTAACTACGTGTATTTGATTAATTTCAAAACAATGCAATAAATCATGCAGTGCCACTCAACAAAGCAACATCTTGGCCTTGAAAATTACTAAAATTATTAATATAATAATTATCAAAATTATTTAAGTTAATCATTTATTTAATTATTAAAATTGTTATTATTAAAATTATTATAATCATAAAACCTTTATGTTAAAAAATATAAAATTATTATCATTAAAAATATGGACTTTGTAAATAGCATTTTTATTATTGCTATTCTTAATTCTGCTTATCCTACAGCTATCTGGTATAAGAAAAGCCTTTTTTTACTCCATGAGCCAATAGCGATGTATAATTGACAAGGCTAAGTATCTAACATAAAAGTCTACCCATACTTGTTTGCTGTTCAAGTTTACAAACCATGTCGAATGTAAAGATCTCTTCCTGAAACATGTTGACTTATTCCAAGCATTCAGCGAGGCGGAAGATGACGAAACCCTTGGCTGGCATATCCCATGATCTTGCATTTTTCTAATTTATCGTGATAACTACCCCCCCATCCCATTCTCTCTCCCCACCCCCCCCCCCCCCCGTCACTCAGACTTCCACCCCCTCACCCAGCCTATCACGGTAAGATGCTTGTACCAGGATCCAACTATTGGCCTTAAGACTAGATCGTCTGAATATATTTATAGATATGTCAAATTGTTTTCTCCTTACATTATTAGGCTAGTTACAACTCAAAGGGTTATGGAAAGAATAATAATGGGATTAACACCGAGAGACAGAAAGGAGCAACAAGGATACGAGAACAAACTAAAGTAAAGGGTATTACAACGTGTAAGAAAAAGGAATGGACATAGGCAGGATATGTTTTTATGTTGACCAGGCTGACCTGAGTCTTTTTATTGTTTATATATGACATATCTGTTTTTGATGTTGTTAATAGTTTATATAGGACATATCTGATTTGATACTGTTACTGTTTTTTAGAATGATATATTGTTAATTTATTCTCATCATTTATTTATTTCCTTATTTCCTCACTGGGCTATTTTTCCCTGTTGGAGCCCTTGGGCTTATAGCATCTTGTTTTTCCAACTAGGGTTGTAGCTTGGCTGGTAATGATGATAATATATAATGGGAATGACAGATAATAGATAAACTTGTTTTTAACTGTGATATGAAAATTGGAAACAGATTTCCATTTGCTTTTGATATTTGATATCATTAAACTTGTTTAGAAAACTCTTAACAGTTATTTATTACTTACGAGATACAAATTTTGCCCTATATATATATATATATATATATATATATATATATATATATATATATACATATATATATATATATATATATATATGTATATATATGTATACATATATATATGTATATATATATATATATATATATATATATATATATATATATATATATATATATATATATATATTTATATATATGAATTATGAATTTATAATACTTGCTTCGGTCGGACATCTGAGCTTGTCAGATGAATGTTTGATAGATTTATTTTATAATTTTTCTTTCATAAAATTTAATTATTTTAATGGAATAGAGTAGAATTTGGATTCGAAGTATAGTAATAGGTAATATATGCTTTTATTCAAATTTCTAACAGCTGGAATTTCTTCAAGTTTTCAATAGTTAAAACTGACCTGAACTGACTATAAAGACGCTTCAAAGACTCGCGCTTGAAGAGTCATGTCGTAGTAATTAAACAGACAAGAATGTTTAGAAACGTCCAACAGCTCTCTCTCTCTCTCTCTCTCTCTCTCTCTCTCTCTCTCTCTCTCTCTCTCTCTCTCTCTCTCTCTCTATATATATATATATATATATATATATATATATATATGTATATACATATATATAAATTATATACATACATATATGTATATTTATGTACATATATATGTATATATACATATATAAATATATATAAATATATATACATACATATATATATATATATATATGTATATATATGTACTGTATACATACATACATATATATATATATATATATATATATATATATAAATATAAATGGAGAGAGAGAGAGAGAGAGAGAGAGAGAGAGAGAGAGAGAGAGAGAGAGAGAGAGTGTGTGTGTGTTTGTGTGTTAGCAAAGGGGCAATGATTGAATCTGGGTGTGCGTGTGCATGTGTCTCCGCTTCTACAAAACGAGGTGTAACAGGAATTTCTGCGTCCAACTGTATATTTGGCGTTTTTTACATTCAGTTGTACTCGTATTGAGAACTCTCTTCTAGGCGAGAAAATTTGAAAATGTAATGATTCATGTACATCCTGATCGGTATCCTGTTTTACAAAATAATCACACGAATAAAGGAAAGATGGACAGCAATTTCTCCAGTGATGTCATTCGAGAGATCGGGCTGTTTCTCATTGGATCTAAAAGCGAGGTCCTTCTGAACCTTCAAAAACACTAAATATAAACTTACGCACAAGCTTTTGCACGCACGCACACATAAGTGTCTGAATAGAAATATGCAGTATACACACTCACGTGTATATATATATATATATATATATATATATATATATATATATATATACATATACTGTATATATACAGTATATATACATATATATGCATATATATACAGTATATATACATATATATATATATATATATATATATATATATATATTTTTACTAAGGCACTCCCCCCAATTTTGGGTGTTAGCCAACATCAAACAAATGATCAAAAGGGACCTTTCCTCTCTCCGCTCCTCCCAGCCTGACGAGGGATTCAGCCAAGTTTGGTACTGCTAGGGTGCCACAGCCCACCCTCCCCCGTTATCCACCACAGATGAAGTTTTATACGCTGAACCTCCTACTGCTACCTTCGCTGTCACCAAGGCAACCAGAGGAAACAGCAGGGCCTACCGGAACTGCATCACAATCGATCGCCATTCATTACTATTTCTAGCACGGTCTCTTGCCTCTCTCACATTTAATCTCCTATCACCCAGAGCTTTCTTTACTCCATTCATCCACCCAAACCTTGGCCTTCCTCTTGTGCTTCTTCAATCAACTCTAGCTTTCATCCCTGTCATTAACAGACAACCACTTTCCATTCTCTCAACATGGCCAAACCACCTCAACACATTCATATCCACTCTAACTGCTAAATCATTTCTTACACCTGTTCTCACCCTCATTACTTCGTTCCTAACCCTATCTAATCAAGATACACCAGTCATACCCCTCAGAGACTTCATCTCAAACATTCAGTTTCTGTCTCTCCTTCACTTTCAATCACCACAACTCCGATCCATGCATCACAGTTGGTACAATCGCTTTCCCAAACAGAACTTTTTTACATTCATGACTAACCCTCTATTCTTTACTACTCCCTTCACTAACCCAAACACTTTGCATCCTTCATTCACTCTCTGACGTACATCTGTTTCCACTCCACCCTTTGCTGCAACAACAGACCCCAAGTGCTTAAACTGATCCAACTCCTCAAGTAACTCTCCATTCAACATGACATTCAACCTCGCACCACCTTCCCTTCTCGTGCATCTCATAACCTTACTCTTACCCACATTATCTCTCAACTTCCTTCTCTCACCTACCCTCCCAAACTCTGTCACTAATCGACCAAGATTCTCTTCTAAGTCTGCAACCAGTACAGTATCATCCGCAAACAACTGATTTACCTCCCATTCATGATGACTCATCTATCAGTTTCAATACTCGACCAAGCACTCGAGCATTCACCTCTCTTACCACTCCATCAACAAACAGGTTGAACAACCATGACAATATCACACATCACTGTCTCAGCCCTACTCTCACCGGAAACCAATCACTCACTTCATTTCCTATCCTAACACATGCTTTACTACCTTTGTAGAAACTTTTCACTGCTTGCAACAACCTTCCATCAGTTCCATATAACCTCATCACATTCCACATCACTTCTCTAAACTCTATCATACGCTTTCTCCAGATCTATAAACACAACGTACACCTCGTTTCCTTTTGCTAAATATTTTTTGCATATCTGCCTAACTGTAAAAATATGATTTATACTTCCACTACCTCTTCTAAAACCACCCTATACTTCTAAGATTGCATTCTCTGTTTTTTTGGTAAATCCTATAGATTAGTACTCTACTATACACTTTTCCAACCACACTCAACAAACTAATACCCCTTGAATTACAACACTCATGCACATCTCTCTTACCCTTATAAAGTGGTACAATACACGCACACACCCAGTCTATTGGTACCAGTAACAACATAAAACACATATCAAACAATCTCACCAATCATTCAAGTACAGTCACAACCCCCATCCTTTAACTTCTCAGTTCTCACACCATCCATACCAAGTACTTTTCCTACTCTCGTTTCATCTATTGCTCTCCTCACGTCCCATCTTGTAATCTTTCTCATTCTCATCTCTCATCTCTGGCACTTTAACACCTGCAACGGTAATTATATCTGCCTCCCTATTATCCTCAGCATTCAGTAAACTTTCCAAATATTGCTCCCACCTTTTCCTTGCCCACTCTCCTTTTAACAACCTTCCATTTCCATCTTTCACTGTCTCTTCAATTTTCGAACCACCCTTCCTTAGTCTCTTCACCTCTTTCCAAAACTTCTTCTTATTTTCTTCATATGAAAGACCCAATCCCTGACCCCACCTCCAGTCAGGCACCCTCTTTGCCTTAGCCACCTTACGTTTTACTTCCACATTTTTCTTTCTATATTTATCATACTTATCTTCACTATTACCCTGCAGCCATTCTTTCAAATGCATTCTTTTTTTTCTTCCACTTCTATCTTTATTTTTTCATTCCACCATCCACTACCCTTCCTACTGTCCTACTGCCTTACTGAAAAATATTTTACACCTAGATCTTTATCTAAATTTTATATACCTATTTTGCCTTACTGAAAGAAATAATTTTGCGCCTATATCTTTAACGGAAATTTATGTATCTACTGTGAATTTCATGTATATACTATCTTACCGGAAAGTATTTTACACCTAGATTTTTACCGAGTTTCATGTATTCACTGTGTCTTACAGAAAAGATTTTTACACCTAGTTTTTTTCTACTAAATTTCAAATACCTGATGTGATTTACTGTAAGGATTTTGACGCCTGAAATTTTTTTTTTTTTATTGAATTTCGTGTATCTACTCTGTCTTTATGAGAAGATTGTTACACCTAGATTTCTTTACTGTATTTCATATATCTACTGTGTGTTACTGAAAATATTTTTACATCTAAATTCTTTTTATTGAATTTTTGTGTATCTACTGTGTCTCATTGAAAATAATTACACTTAGATCTTCAATTGAATGTCATTTATCTACTGTGAATTTCATGAATCTACTGTGTTTTACTGGAAAAAGATTTACATACCTATATCTTTAACTAATTTTTATGTATCTACTGTGAATTTCGTGTATATACTATGTCTTACTGAAAAAGAGTCTTACACCTAGATTTATAGCTGAATTTCATGCATATACTGTGAATTTCATGT
Source organism: Palaemon carinicauda (assembly GCF_036898095.1). Taxonomy (NCBI): domain Eukaryota; kingdom Metazoa; phylum Arthropoda; class Malacostraca; order Decapoda; family Palaemonidae; genus Palaemon; species Palaemon carinicauda. The sequence goes on from NC_090735.1 coordinate 1,315,509, forward strand.
ATTATTATTATTATTATTATTATTATTATTATTGTTATTATTATTATTATTATTATTATTATTATTGTTATACTTGCTAGGTTACAACCCTAGTTGGAAAAGTAGAATACTATGAGCCAGAGGGCTCCAACAGGGAAAATAGCCCTATGAGGAAACGAAGTAAGGAAACTACAATAAAAGTAATTAACAATTAATATAAAATATTTCAAGGACAGTGAAAACGTTAAAATAAATTTTTCATGTATAAACTATAAAAACTTTAAAAAACAAGAGGAAGAGAACTGTACCCTAAGACAGTGTAATCTACTGTACCTCACTGAAAAAGATTTTTACACCTAGATTTTTAACTGATTTTCATGTATCTACTTTGAATTTAAAATATTTATTGTGTCCCACTGAAAACATTCTTACACCTAGATTTCACTGTATTTTGTGCTTCTACTGTGTCTTATAGAAAAAATACACATAGATTTTCAACTGAATTTCCATCAACCAGTGTGAATTTCACGTATCTACTGTTTCCTACTGAAAAAGATTTTTGCACCTGTATATTTAACTGAATTTCAATTATCGACTGTTTCCTACTGAAAAAGATTTTTGCACCTATATCTTTAACTGAATTTCACGTATCGACTGTTTCCTACTGAAAAAGATTTTTGCACCTGTATCTTTAACTGAATTTCACGTATCGACTGTTTCCTACTGAAAAAGATTTTTACACCTGTATCTTTAACTGAATTTCATGTATTTACTGTGTCTTATTTAGAAAGATTTTTAAGCTATATCTTTAACTGAATTTCATGTATTTACTGTGTCTTATTGAAAAAGATTGTTTAAGCTATATCTTTAACTGAATTTCATGTATTTACTGTGTCCTACTGAAAAAGATTTTTACACCTGTATCTTTAACTGAATTTCATGTATTTACTGTGTCCTATTGAAAAAGATTGTTTAAGCTATATCTTTAACTGAATTTCTTGTATTTACTGTGTCCTATTGAAAAAGATTGTTTAAGCTATATCTTTAACTGAATTTCATGTATTTACTGTGTCCTATTGAACAAGATTTTTACACCTGTATCTTTAACTGAATTTCATGTATTTACTGTGTCCTATTGAAAAGGATTGTTCAAGCTATATCTTTAACCGAATTTCATGTATTTACTGTGTCCTATTGAACAAGATTTTTACACCTGTATCTTTAACTGAATTTCATGTATTTACTGTGTCCTATTGAACAAGATTTTTACACCTGTATCTTTAACTGAATTTCATGTATTTTCTGTGTCCTATTGAAAAAGATTGTTTAAGCTATATCTTTAACTGAATTTCTTGTATTTACTGTGTCCTATTGAAAAAGATTGTTTAAGCTATATCTTTAACTGAATTTCATGTATTTACTGTGTCCTATTGAACAAGATTTTTACACCTGTATCTTTAACTGAATTTCATGTATTTACTGTGTGCTATTGAACAAGATTTTTACACCTGTATCTTTAACTGAATTTCATGTATTTACTGTGTCCTATTGAAAAAGATTGTTTAAGCTATATCTTTAACTGAATTTCATGTATTTACTGTGTCCTATTGAAAAAGATTGTTTAAGCTATATCTTTAACTGAATTTCATGTATTTACTGCGTCCTATTGAAAAAGGTTGTTTAAGCTATATCTTTAACTGAATTTCATGTATTTACTGTGTCCTATTGAACAAGATTTTTACACCTGTATCTTTAACTGAATTTCATGTATTTACTGTGTCCTATTGAAAAAGATTGTTTAAGCTATATCTTTAACTGAATTTCATGTATTTACTGTGTCCTATTGAACAAGATTTTTACACCTGTATCTTTAAATGAATTTCATGTATTTACTGTGTCCTATTGAACAAGATTTTTACACCTGTATCTTAAACTGAATTTCACGTATTTACTGTGTCCTATTGAAAAAGATTGTTTAAGCTATATCTTTAACTGAATTTCATGTATTTTCTGTGTCCTATTGAAAAAGATTGTTTAAGCTATATCTTTAACTGAATTTCATGTATTTACTGTGTCCTATTGAAAAAGATTGTTTAAGCTATATCTTTAACTGAATTTCATGTATTTTCTGTGTCCTATTGAAAAAGATTGTTTAAGCTATATCTTTAACTGAATTTCATGTATTTACTGTGTCCTATTGAACAAGATTTTTACACCTAGATTTTTAACTGAATTTCATGTATTTACTGTGTCCTATTGAACAAGATTTTTACACCTGTATCTTTAAATGAATTTCATGTATTTACTGTGTCCTATTGAACAAGATTTTTACACCTGTATCTTAAACTGAATTTCACGTATTTACTGTGTCCTATTGAAAAAGATTGTTTAAGCTATATCTTTAACTGAATTTCATGTATTTACTGTGTCCTATTGAAAAAGATTGTTTAAGCTATATCTTTAACTGAATTTCATGTATTTACTGCGTCCTATTGAACAAGATTGTTTAAGCTATATCTTTAACTGAATTTCATGTATTTACTGTGTCCTATTGAACAAGATTTTTACACCTGTATCTTTAACTGAATTTCATGTATTTACTGTGTCCTATTGAAAAAGATTGTTTAAGCTATATCTTTAACTGAATTTCATGTATTTACTGTGTCCTATTGAACAAGATTTTTACACCTGTATCTTTAACTGAATTTCATGTATTTACTGTGTCCTATTGAACAAGATTTTTACACCTGTATCTTTAACTGAATTTCATGTATTTACTGTGTCCTATTGAAAAAGATTGTTTAAGCTATATCTTTAACTGAATTTCTTGTATTTACTGTGTCCTATTGAAAAAGATTGTTTAAGCTATATCTTTAACTGAATTTCATGTATTTACTGTGTCCTATTGAACAAGATTTTTACACCTGTATCTTTAACTGAATTTCATGTATTTACTGTGTCCTATTGAACAAGATTTTTACACCTGTATCTTTAACTGAATTTCATGTATTTACTGTGTCCTATTGAAAAAGATTGTTTAAGCTATATCTTTAACGGAATTTCATGTATTTACTGTGTCCTATTGAAAAAGATTGTTTAAGCTATATCTTTAACTGAATTTCATGTATTTACTGTGTCCTATTGAAAAAGATTGTTTAAGCTATATCTTTAACTGAATTTCATGTATTTACTGTGTCCTATTGAAAAAGATTGTTTAAGCTATATCTTTAACTGAATTTCATGTATTTACTGCGTCCTATTGAACAAGATTTTTACACCTGTATCTTTAACTGAATTTCATGTATCTGCTCTGAATTAAACGTATCTATTGTGTCTTACTGAAATAAAACTTGAGATCTAGATTTCTACTGAATTTCATGAATCTACTGTGTTACCCGAAAGATTTTTACACCCAAATTTTTCCTGAATTTCCTGCGTCTAGTGTGTCTTATGGAAAAAGAATTTTACATCTAGATCTTTAACTGAATTTCATGAAACTACTGTGAATTGCATGTATATACTGTGTCTTACTGAAAAAAGATGTTTAAACCTAGACCTTTAACTGAATTTCATGTAGCTACTGTGTCCTACTGGAAAAAAAATTTTACACCTAGATTTTTAACTGAAATTCATGTAGGCTACCTACTGTGTCTTACTAAAATATTTTTGCACTAAGATTTTTTTTACCGAATTTCATGTTTCTACTGTATTACTGAAAAGATTTTTACACCCAGATTTTTTACTGAATTCCTTTATCTACTGGGTTTTATCGAAAAATTATTTTATAACTAGGTTTTTAACTGAATTTCATATATCTACTGTGATTTACTGAAAAAGCTTTTTATACCTAGATGATTTAACTGAACTGCATGTATGTACTGTGATGAGTTTTAAGTATCTACTGTGTCTTACTGAAAAGATTTTTATAGATTTTTTTTTTTTTTTTTTTTTTTTTTTTTTTTTTTTTACTAAATTTCATGTTTCTACTGTGTCCTAATGAAAAATATTTTACCCCCCCCCCAGATTTTTTACTGTATCTACTGTGTCTTATTGATAAAAAAAATACACCTAGATCTTTAACTGAATTTCATGTAATTACTATGAATTTCATGTAATTACTATGAATTTCATGTAACTACTGTATTCTACAGAAAAAAAAACTTATATCTTTAAATGTTTTTCATGTATCATAATGTGAATTTCATGTAAATACTATGTCTTACTGATAAACATTCTTACACCTAGATTCTCAACTGAATTTCATGCATCTACTGTGAATTTCATGTATCTACTATGTCTCACTGGAAAAAAATTTCACACCTTGATATTTAACTGAATTTCATGTATTTATTGTATGTTACTGAAAAATATTTTTACACATTTATCTTCAACTGAATTTCATGTATGCACTGTCTCTCTGAAAAATATTTTTACACCCAGATTTTTTAACTGATTTTTTTAGTAACTTCTGTGTCGTATTGAAAAACATCATTATACTTAGTTCTTTAGTTGAATTTCAAAAAAACTACTATGAAATTTCATATATCTTAAGTCTTTTTTTTCTTCATATTTCTCCTTCACAGCAATCTGGTTATTTGCTATTCGTGTATGTGTAGGTGTGTGCTCTTTTTGGGGCTTTTGGCGTCAACGAGGTTATGAAAATCAGGAAGTTAATGATTTTTTCCTTCTTCTTCTTCTTCTTCTTCTTCTCCTCCTATCACCACCACCACTTCCTCCTCCTCCTCCTCCTCCTCTAGGATTTTAATGAGCACTGTTAGTGATTAACTAACCAAACGAAAAGCATTGTGTCCTTTGCCATCCCGTTAATAGCTCTTCAAGGTAGAGAGAGAGAGAGAGAGAGAGAGAGAGAGAGAGAGAGAGAGAGAGAGAGAGAGAGAGAGAGAGGGGGGGGGAAAACAAGCAAATGGACTGACAAACCTAAGTTGTAGTAAAACTGGTCTTTGATATCGCAGCGTCCAACGCAAGAGACCAGGAATTGAGGGTACATTAAACTCCGAAAGAAAAAGTCGTTCTCACGAGCAGGGAAGGGCTTGACCCTAAGCATACATGCCTGGCCTTATTGCGCCTAAAAATAAAGTGAGAGGCGACGAACCCGTACAGACAAGATCCCTAAAAAGGATTTGTGCATGATCGCCAGTTACGGAGTCTTCCGCGTGTCACCGCTATCAATTTAACACCTTTGAGAGGGGAACAAAAACCGAGAGCAATGATTTAATGGCAGATAACACTTCGTGAGATTGGTCGTCAGTTTTTGTTCTCTCGACAATGGAAGAAGTGCCCTTTTCCCAGTTGATGTTCATAGATAAATCTATTAAATATCTTATTCCTGTTCTAGATATTAATCTTTGGCACCGTCGTTCAATTACTTCATTATGCATGCTGCATAAGATTTTTCATAACTCTGACCATCCTTTACATTCAGACAGATCTCCCTGGACAATTCTATCCTGTTCGTAATAATAGGCAAGCAGTTAATTCTAATAGTCAGGCCTTCTCCATCATAAGACTCGATACTATACAGTATTCTAGAAGTTTTATTCCAGCTGTTACC
>NC_090735.1:1331214-1333714 GCF_036898095.1 Palaemon carinicauda
AGCAGATTTCTTAGCTCCAAAGTTATCTGTTATTTTGCGCAAGTTAGCAAGAAGAGGAGCTTTTAGCACTTGTTGGAGAACTGGTAATGTTACTCCTCTACGTAAATGTTTTAGTGGTAGCTCAAGTCCCACTGATTACCGCCCAATTTCCATAACTCCCATATTATCTTTTGAACGTCTTCTGGCAAAACATCTTAATAGGTTTGCTGAAGGTAATCCTCTATTCCCTAGTTTGCAATTTGGTTCTCGTAAAGGCCTTGGAGAATGTGATGCCCTTCTTACAATCTCCAATGCAGTACAGAAATCCCTTGATTGTGGTCGGGAAGTTCGTATGATTGGCCTTGATTTTAGTGCTGTCTTTGACCGTGTTAATCATGAGGCCCTTGTTTTCAAACTGAAACAATTGGGAGTGGGTGGGTCGTTTCTTAGCATTATTATTGATTTTTTAAGTAATAGATCTCAAAGAGTTGTTGTTGATGGGCACCATAGTGAGCATAGGAATGTGATATCCGGTGTTCCACAGGGTAGTGTTCTTGGCCCATTACTTTCATACTATATACACATGACATGTGGTTTGGCCTAGAAAATAAGCTTGTTGCATATGCAGATGATGCTACTCTCTTTGCATCAATTCCATCCCCTGAATGTAGATCTGGGGTTGGTGAATCCCTTAATAGAGATTTAGCTAAAATTAGTGCATGGTGTAAATTATGGGGTATGAAGTTGAATCTTAACAAAACTCAAAGTATGATTGTAAGTAGGTCAAGGACGGTGGCTCCTCAACATTCGGATCTCAGTATTGATAAAGTTTCTTTAAATTTGTATGACTCTTTTAAAATTTTAGGTGTGATTCTCGACAGCAAATTTACTTTTGAGAAACATATAAGGTCTGTGTTTTTTTCAATTGCACAAAAAAAATTGGCTTATTGAGAAAGTCTTTTAAGATATTCGGTGATCAATCTATTCTGAAGAAGTGTTTTAATTCTTTTATTCTACCTTGTTTTGAGTATTGTTCTCCTGTCTGGTGTTCAGCTGCTGATTCTCATCTTAATTTGTTGGACAGAAACTTACGGTCTATTAAATTTCTTATTCCTGATCTAGATATTAATCTCTGGCACCGTCGTTCAATTAGTTCATTATGCATGTTGCATAAGATTTTTCATAATTCTGACCAACCTTTACATTCAGATCTCCCTTGACAATTCTATCCTGTTCGTAATACTAGGCCGGCAGTTAATTCTAATAGCCAGGCCTTCTCCATCATAAGACTCAATACTACGCAGTACTCTAGAAGTTTTATTCCAGCTGTGACCAAGTTGTGGAATGATCTTCCTAATCTGGTTGTTGAATCAGTAGAACTTCAAAAGTTCAAAGTTGGAGCAAATGCTTTTTTGTTGACCAGGCGGACATGAGTCTTTTTATAGTTTATATATGACATATATGTTTTTGACGTTGTTAATAGTTTATATATGACATATATCTTTTGACATTACTTTTTTTAGAATGATTAATTGTTAATTTGTTCTCTTCAGTTATTCATTTCCTTATTTCCTTTCCTCACTGGGTTATTTTTCCCTATTGGAGCCCCTGGGCTTATAGCATCTTGCTTTTCCAATTAGGGTTGTAGCTTGGATAGTAATAATGATAATAATAATAATGAGTCATGGTATGATAAAGGAACAATTATCCAACATTTTTCAGTAGATTCGAGAACATGGCATCAACTCCATCTCCTGAATGTAGATCTGGGGTTTGCTGAAACCCTTAATAGTGATTTAGCTAAAATTAGTGCATGATGAAAATTATGGGGCATGAAGTTGAATCCTAACAAAACTCAAAGTATGATTGTAAGTAGGTCAAGGACGGTGGCTCCTCAACATCCAGATCTCAACATTGGTAATGTTTCTTTAACTCTGTATAACTCTTTTAAAATTTTAGGTGTGATTCTCGACAGCAAATTTATTTTTGAGAAACACATTAGGTCTGTGTCTTCTTTAATTACACAAAAAATTGACTTATTGAGAAAGACTTTCAAAATTTTCGGAGATCAATCTATTCTGAGAAAGTTCTTCAATTCTTTCATTCAACCTTGTTTCGATTATTGTTCTCCTTTCTGGTCTCCAGATGCTGATTCTCAGCTTAATTTGTTGGACAGAAACTTACGGTCTATTAAATTTCTTATTCCTGATCTCGGGAACCATCGTTCAATTAGTTCGTTATGTTTGTTGTATAAGATTTTTCATAATTTTTATCATCATTTACATTCAGATCTTCCGGGACAGTTCCATCCTGTTCGTAATTCTAATAGTCAGGCGTTCTCCATCATGAGACTGAATACTACACAGTATTCTAGAATTTTTAATCCAGCTATGACCAAGTTGTGGAATGATCTTCCTAATCGGGTAGTTGAATCAGTAGAACTTCAAAAGTTCAAAGTTGAAGCGAATGTTTTTATGTTGAACAGGCTGACATAAGCCTTTTTATAGTTTATATATGAAAT
>NC_090735.1:1336214-1358214 GCF_036898095.1 Palaemon carinicauda
TTTTTTTTTTTTTTTTTTTTTTTTTTTTTTTTTTCTGTTCTCATACACCTGACAACACTGAGATACCAAACAATTCTTCTTCACTAAGGGGTTAACTTCTGCACTGTAATTGTTCAGTGGCTACTCTCCTCTTGGTAAGGGTAGAAGAGACTCTTTAGCTATGGTAAGTAGCTCTTCTAGGAGAAGGACACTCCCAAATCAAACCATTGTTCTCTGGTCTTGGGTAGTGCCATAGCCTCTGTACCATGGTCTTCCACTATCTTGGGTTAGAGTTCTCTTGCTTGAGGGTACACTCGGGCACACTGTTCTATCTAATTTCTCTTCCTCTCGTTTTGTTGAAGTTTTTATAGTTTATACATGAGATATTTATTTTAATGTTATACTAAAATATTTATTTTTTCTTGTTTCCTTTCCTCACTAGGCTATTTTCCCTATTGGAGCCCCTGGGCTTAAAGCATTCTGCTTTTCCAAGTGGGGTTGTAGCTTAGCAATTAATAATAATAATAATAATAATAATAATAATAATAATGTGTCAGAGACAGCAACTTTTGGTTTCCTGTGGGGCACCACTGCTACAGAAAACGGCTTAGATGGTCAAAATAAAAAAAATGAAAGACAATATTCCTAATCTTCAGTCATTTTTATCCACCACCTGCATTTAGAATCCCCCCCCCCTCTCTCTCTCTCTCTCTCTCTCTCTCTCTCTCTCTCTCTCTCTCTCTCTCTCTCTCTTTTAGTGTAGCCATCTCAAAGTCTGGATGTGGCTTTTAATGGTATAAACCAGTTCTTGCTATTCTAAGAACCATTCTAATGCCGTTACTATATCGGTACAGAGAAAAGTGGTCGTTTGATAAAACTAGTTTAATTTAGGAGTAAGTATAGTTTGGTAACAAAGTTTGAAAGGGTTTTACAAGATCAATTGAATGTAAATGTTATCTTAACAGCAACTTGATGTCAAGAAAATAAAAAGTAGTTGGATCTATAAAAGACTTGAAAGTGAAAGGATTATTTTTGGGGACCGAAACTCTAAATAAATGAAGTTTTTATGCAGATTTTTATTCTAGAATTCTCTGCATGCAGTGTTTGTAGAGAGAAAAGTGATACAAGATCGAGATATTAATAGATCTTTGTAGGTAGTAGGTTGGCCAGGGCACCAGCCACCCGTTGAGATACTACCGCTCGAGTGTTATGTGGTCCTTTGACTAGCCAGACAGTACTGCCTTGGATCTTTCTCTCTAGTTACGGTTCACTTTCCCTTAGCCTACACATACACTGAATAGTGTGGCCTATTCTTTACAGATTCTCCTGTGTCCTCATTCACCTGACAACACTGAGATTGCCAAACTATTCTTCTTCAACCAAGAGGTTACTACTGCACTTTAATTGTTCAGTGGCTATTTTCTTCTTGGTAAGGGTAGAAGAGACTCTTTAGCTATGGTTAGCAGCTCTTCCAGAAGAAGGACACTCCAAAACCAAACCAGTGTTCTCTAGTCTTAAGTAGTGCCATAGCCTCTCTACCATGGTCTTCCACTGTCTTGGGTTAGAGTTCTCTTGCTTGAGGGTACACTCGGGCATACTATTCTATCTCGTTTCTCTTCCTCTTGTTTTGTTAAATTTTTCATAGTTTATATAGGAAATATTTATTTAAATGTAATTGTTCCTAAAATATATTATTTTTCTTTGTTTCCTTTCCTCACTGGGCTATTTTCCCTGTTGGATCCCCAGGGCTTATAGCATCTTTCTTTTCCAACTAGGGTTGTAGCTTTGCAACTAATGATAATAATAATAGTAATAATAATTTCTATAATGTTATATCATTAAGGGAATGGGAGACGATCGTTGAGTGAAAAAGCTATTTTAGAGGTTTAAAGGTCACTCATGAATAACAGAATCAAGGGACAGTGATAATGCCTTAGCTAGCGGAACAGTGTCCAAGTGGGTCCTGCAGTGTCCTAGAGACTGACCAATATCTACATATGATAAGCGCACAAGCCCCTCTCCACTCAAACCAGAACCTGTATATATATTTTGTTTGTTTGCAAGTCCCATATTCCGGAAGGGGTCGATAGAATAAACTTTGCCTTTGCCCTACAGTACTACGACACACAATGATAAATATCGTAAAGGGTGATATATATTTGCATCATCCTCTAACACTTTCTGATACCTTAATGTCATGAAAGGGTTTTTTTGCATCTCTTTGATCAGCATATCTGTACTATTGAGGGCCACCTTACTAGATCTGCTGGGTTTTTTGCATCTCTTTGATCAGCATATCTGTACTATTGAGGGCCACCTTACTAGATCTGCTGGTTTTTTTGCATCTCTTTGATCTGCAGAGCTGTACTATTGAGGGCCACCTTACTAGATCTGCTGGTTTTTTTGCATCTCTTTGATCAGCATATCTGTACTATTGAGGGCCACCTTACTAGATCTGCTGGGTTTTTTGCATCTCTTTGATCAGCAGAGCTGTACTATTGAGGGCCACCTTACTAGATCTGCTGTTTTTTTTTTTTTTTTTTTTTTTTTGCATCTCTTTGATCAGCAGATCTGTACTATTGAGGGCCACCTTACTAGATCTGCTGGTTTTTTTTGCATCTCTTTGATCAGCAGAGCTGTACTATTGAGGGCCACCTTACTAGATCTGTTTTTTTTTTTTTTTTTTTTTTTTTTTTTTTTTTTTTTTTTTTTTTTGCATCTCCTTGATCAGCAGAGCTGTACTATTGAGGGCCACCTTACTAGATCTGCTGGTTTTTTTGCATCTCTTTGATCAGCAGAGCTGTACTATTGAGGGCCACCTTACTAGATCTGCTGGTTTTTTTTGCATCTCTTTGATCAGCAGAGCTGTACTATTGAGGGCCACCTTACTAGATCTGCTGGTTTTTTTTGCATCTCTTTGATCTGCAGAGCTGTACTATTGAGGGCCACCTTACTAGATCTGCTGGTTTTTTTGCATCTCTTTGATCAGCAGAGCTGTACTATTGAGGGCCACCTTACTAGATCTGCTGGGTTTTTTGCATCTCTTTGATCTGCAGAGCTTTACTATTGAGGGCCACCTTACTAGATCTGCTGTTTTTTTTTTTTTTTTTTTGATCTGCAGATCTGTACTATTGAGGGCCAGCTTACTAGATCTGCTGGTTTTTTTGCATCTCTTTGATCAGCAGAGCTGTACTATTGAGGGCCACCTTACTAGATCTGCTGGTTTTTTTGCATCTCTTTGATCAGCAGAGCTGTACTATTGAGGGCCACCTTACTAGATCTGCTGTTTTTTTTTTGCATCTCTTTGATCAGCAGAGCTGTACTATTGAGGGCCACCTTACTAGATCTGCTGGGTTTTTTGCATCTCTTTGATCTGCAGAGCTGTACTATTGAGGGCCACCTTACTAGATCTGCTGGGTTTTTTGCATCTCTTTGATCTGCAGAGCTGTACTATTGAGGGCCACCTTACTAGATCTGCTGGTTTTTTTTTTTTTTTTTTTTTTTTTTTTTTTGATCTGCAGATCTGTACTATTGAGGGCCACCTTACTAGATCTGCTGGTTTTTTGCATCTCTTTGATCAGCAGAGCTGTACTATTGAGGGCCACCTTACTAGATCTGCTGGTTTTTTTGCATCTCTTTGATCAGCAGAGCTGTACTATTGAGGGCCACCTTACTAGATCTGCTGGTTTTTTTTGCATCTCTTTGATCTGCAGAGCTGTACTATTGAGGGCCACCTTACTAGATCTGCTGGGTTTTTTGCATCTCTTTGATCAGCAGAGCTGTACTATTGAGGGCCACCTTACTAGATCTGCTGGTTTTTTTTGCATCTCTTTGATCTGCAGAGCTTTACTATTGAGGGCCACCTTACTAGATCTGCTGGTTTTTTTTGCATCTCTTTGATCAGCAGAGCTGTACTATTGAGGGCCACCTTACTAGATCTGCTGGTTTTTTTTGCATCTCTTTGATCTGAAGAGCTGTACTATTGAGGGTCACCTTACTAGATCTGCTGGTTTTTTTTTGCATCTCTTTGATCTGAAGAGCTGTACTATTGAGGGCCACCTTACTAGATCTGCTGGTTTTTTTGCATCTCTTTGATCAGCAGAGCTGTACTATTGAGGGCCACCTTACTAGATCTGCTGGTTTTTTTTTTTTTTTTTTTTTAATCTGCAGATCTGTACTATTGAGGGCCACCTTACTAGATCTGCTGGGTTTTTTGCATCTCTTTGATCAGCAGAGCTGTACTATTGAGGGCCACCTTACTAGATCTGCTGGTTTTTTTGCATCTCTTTGATCAGCAGAGCTGTACTATTGAGGGCCACCTTACTAGATCTGCTGGTTTTTTTTGCATCTCTTTGATCTGCAGAGCTGTACTATTGAGGGCCACCTTACTAGATCTGCTGGTTTTTTTGCATCTCTTTGATCAGCAGAGCTGTACTATTGAGGGCCACCTTACTAGATCTGCTGGGTTTTTTGCATCTCTTTGATCTGCAGAGCTTTACTATTGAGGGCCACCTTACTAGATCTGCTGGTTTTTTTGCATCTCTTTGATCTGCAGAGCTGTACTATTGAGGGCCACCTTACTAGATCTGCTGGTTTTTTTTTTGCATCTCTTTGATCTGCAGAGCTTTACTATTGAGGGCCACCTTACTAGATCTGCTGGGTTTTTTGCATCTCTTTGATCTGCAGAGCTGTACTAATGAGGACCACCTTACTAGATCTGCGTTTTTTGCATCTCTTTGATCTGCAGAGCTGTACTAATGAGGACCACCTTACTAGATCTGCTGGGTTTTATGCATCTCTTTGATCAGCAGAGCTGTACTATTGAGGGGCACCTTACTAGATCTGCTGGGATTTTGCATCTCTTTGATCAGCAGAGCTGTACTATTGAGGGCCACCTTACTAGATCTGCTGGGTTTTTTGCATCTCTTTGATCAGCAGAGCTGTACTATTGAGGGCCACCTTACTAGATCTGCTGGGTTTTTTGCATCTCTTTGATCAGCAGAGCTGTACTATTGAGGGCCACCTTACTAGATCTGCTGGATTTTTTGCATCTCTTTGATCAGCAGAGCTGTACTATTGAGGGCCACCATTCTAGATCTGCTGCGTTTTTTGCATCTCTTTGATCAGCATAGCTGTACTATTGAGGGCCACCTTACTAGATCTGCTGGTTTTTTTGCATCTCTTTGATCAGCAGAGCTGTACTATTGAGGGCCACCTTACTAGATCTGCTGGGTTTTTTGCATCTCTTTGATCTGCAGAGCTGTACTATTGAGGGCCTTACTAAATCTGCTGGGTTTTTTGCATCTCTTTGATCTGCAGAGCTGTACTATTGAGGGCCACCTTACTAAATCTGCTGGGATTTTTGCATCTCTTTGATCAGCAGAGCTGTACTATTGAGGGCCACCTTACTAGATCTGCTGGGATTTTTGCATCTCTTTGATCAGCAGAGCTGTACTATTGAGGGCCACCTTACTAGATCTACTGGGTTTTTTTGCATCTCTTTGATCTGCAGAGCTGTACTATTGAGGGCCACCTTACTAGATCTGCTGGTTTTTTTTGCATCTCTTTGATCTGCAGAGCTGTACTATTGAGGGCCACCTTACTAGATCTGCTGGGTTTTTTGCATCTCTTTGATCTGCAGAGCTGTACTATTGAGGGCCACCTTACTAGATCTGCTGGGTTTTTTGCATCTCTTTGATCTGCAGAGCTGTACTATTGAGGGCCACCTTACTAGATCTGCTGGGTTTTTTGCATCTCTTTGATCTGCAGAGCTGTACTATTGAGGGCCACCTTACTAGATCTGCTGGGTTTTTTGCATCTCTTTGATCTGCAGAGCTGTACTATTGAGGGCCACCCTACTAGATCTGCTGCGTTTTTTGCATCTCTTTGATCAGCAGATCTGTACTATTGAGGGCCACCCTACTAGATCTGCTGCGTTTTTTGCATCTCTTTGATCAGCAGAGCTGTACTATTGAGGGCCACTATTCTAGATCTGCTGGGTTTTTTGCATCTCTTTGATCAGCAGAGCTATACTATTGAGGGCCACCATTCTAGATCTGCTGGGTTTTTTGCATCTCTTTGATCTGCAGAGCTGTACTATTGAGGGCCACCATACTAGATCTGCTGGGTTTTTTGCATCTCTTTGATCAGCAGAGCTGTACTATTGAGGGCCACCTTACTAGATCTGCTGGGTTATTTGCATCTCTTTGATCAGCAGAGCTGTACTATTGAGGGCCACCTTACTAGATCTGCTGGGTTATTTGCATCTCTTTGATCTGCAGAGCTGTACTATTGAGGGCCACCTTACTAGATCTGCTGGATTTTTTGCATCTCTTTGATCGGCAGAGCTGTACTATTGAGGGCCACCTTACTAGATCTGCTGGATTTTTTGCATCTCTTTGATCTGCAGAGCTGTACTATTGAGGGCCACCTTACTAGATCTGCTGGATTTTTTGCATCTCTTTGATCAGCAGAGCTGTACTATTGAGGGCCACCTTACTAGATCTGCTGGATTTTTTGCATCTCTTTGATCAGCAGAGCTGTACTATTGAGGGCCACCTTACTAGATCTGCTGGGTTTTTTGCATCTCTTTGATCTGCAGATCTGTACTATTGAGGGCCACCTTACTAGATCTGCTGGGTTTTTTGCATCTCTTTGATCAGCAGAGCTGTACTATTGAGGGCCACCTTACTAGATCTGCTTGATTTTTTTGCATCTCTTTGATCAGCAGAGCTATACTATTGAGGGCCACCTTACTAGATCTGCTTGAATTTTTTTTGCATCTCTTTGATCTGCAGAGCTGTACTATTGAGGGCCACCTTACTAGATCTGCTGGGTTTTTTGCATCTCTTTGATCAGCAGAGCTGTACTATTGAGGGCCACCTTACTAGATCTGCTGGGTTTTTTGCATCTCTTTGATCTGCAGAGCTTTACTATTGAGGGCCACCTTACTAGATCTGCTGTTTTTTTTTTTTTTTTTTTTTTGATCTGCAGATCTGTACTATTGAGGGCCAGCTTACTAGATCTGCTGGTTTTTTTGCATCTCTTTGATCAGCAGAGCTGTACTATTGAGGGCCACCTTACTAGATCTGCTGGTTTTTTTGCATCTCTTTGATCAGCAGAGCTGTACTATTGAGGGCCACCTTACTAGATCTGCTGTTTTTTTTTTTACATCTCTTTGATCAGCAGAGCTGTACTATTGAGGGCCACCTTACTAGATCTGCTGGGTTTTTTGCATCTCTTTGATCAGCAGAGCTGTACTATTGAGGGCCACCTTACTAGATCTGCTGGGTTTTTTGCATCTCTTTGATCTGCAGAGCTGTACTATTGAGGGCCACCTTACTAGATCTGCTGGTTTTTTTTTTTTTTTTTTTTTTTTTTTTGGATCTGCAGATCTGTACTATTGAGGGCCACCTTACTAGATCTGCTGGTTTTTTGCATCTCTTTGATCAGCAGAGCTGTACTATTGAGGGCCACCTTACTAGATCTGCTGGGTTTTTTGCATCTCTTTGATCAGCAGAGCTGTACTATTGAGGGCCACCTTACTAGATCTGCTGTTTTTTTTGCATCTCTTTGATCTGCAGAGCTGTACTATTGAGGGCCACCTTACTAGATCTGCTGGGTTTTTTGCATCTCTTTGATCAGCAGAGCTGTACTATTGAGGGCCACCTTACTAGATCTGCTGGTTTTTTGCATCTCTTTGATCTGCAGAGCTTTACTATTGAGGGCCACCTTACTAGATCTGCTGGTTTTTTTTGCATCTCTTTGATCAGTAGAGCTGTACTATTGAGGGCCACCTAACTAGATCTGCTGGGTTTTTTGCATCTCTTTGATCTGCAGAGCTTTACTATTGAGGGTCACCTTACTAGATCTGCTGGTTTTTTTTGCATCTCTTTGATCTGAAGAGCTGTACTATTGAGGGCCACCTTACTAGATTTGCTGGGTTTTTTGCATCTCTTTGATCAGCAGAGCTGTACTATTGAGGGCCACCTTACTAGATCTGCTGTTTTTTTTTTTTTTTTTTTTTTTTTTTTTTTTTTGATCAGCAGATCTGTACTATTGAGGGCCACCTTACTAGATCTGCTGGTTTTTTTGCATCTCTTTGATCAGCAGAGCTGTACTATTGAGGGCCACCTTATTAGATCTGCTGGTTTTTTTGCATCTCTTTGATCAGCAGAGCTGTACTATTGAGGGCCACCTTACTAGATCTGCTGGTTTTTTTTGCATCTCTTTGATCTGCAGAGCTGTACTATTGAGGGCCACCTTACTAGATCTGCTGGTTTTTTTGCATCTCTTTGATCAGCAGAGCTGTACTATTGAGGGCCACCTTACTAGATCTGCTGGGTTTTTTGCATCTCTTTGATCTGCAGAGCTTTACTATTGAGGGCCACCTTACTAGATCTGCTGGTTTTTTGCATATCTTTGATCTGCAGAGCTGTACTATTGAGGGCCACCTTACTAGATCTGCTGGGTTTTTTTGCATCTCTTTGATCTGCAGAGCTTTACTATTGAGGGCCACCTTACTAGATCTGCTGGGTTTTTTTGCATCTCTTTGATCTGCAGAGCTGTACTAATGAGGACCACCTTACTAGATCTGCGTTTTTTGCATCTCTTTGATCTGCAGAGCTGTACTAATGAGGACCACCTTACTAGATCTGCTGGGTTTTATGCATCTCTTTGATCAGCAGAGCTGTACTATTGAGGGGCACCTTACTAGATCTGCTGGGTTTTTTGCATCTCTTTGATCAGCAGAGCTGTACTATTGAGGGCCACCTTACTAGATCTGCTGGGTTTTTTGCATCTCTTTGATCAGCAGAGCTGTACTATTGAGGGCCACCTTACTAGATCTGCTGGATTTTTTGCATCTCTTTGATCAGCAGAGCTGTACTATTGAGGGCCACCATTCTAGATCTGCTGCGTTTTTTGCATCTCTTTGATCAGCATAGCTGTACTATTGAGGGCCACCTTACTAGATCTGCTGTTTTTTTTTTGCATCTCTTTGATCAGCAGAGCTGTACTATTGAGGGCCACCTTACTAGATCTGCTGGGTTTTTTGCATCTCTTTGATCTGCAGAGCTGTACTATTGAGGGCCACCTTACTAGATCTGCTGGGTTTTTTGCATCTCTTTGATCTGCAGAGCTGTACTATGGAGGGCCACCTTACTAAATCTGCTGGGTTTTTTGCATCTCTTTGATCTGCAGAGCTGTACTATTGAGGGCCACCTTACTAGATCTGCTGGGTTTTTTGCATCTCTTTGATCAGCAGAGCTGTACTATTGAGGGCCACCTTACTAGATCTGCTGGGTTTTTTGCATCTCTTTGATCAGCAGAGCTGTACTATTGAGGGCCACCTTACTAGATCTACTGGGTTTTTTTGCATCTCTTTGATCAGCAGAGCTGTACTATTGAGGGCCACCTTACTAGATCTGCTGGGTTTTTTGCATCTCTTTGATCAGCAGAGCTGTACTATTGAGGGCCAGCTTACTAGATCTGCTGGGTTTTTTGCATCTCTTTGATCTGCAGAGCTGTACTATTGAGGGCCACCTTACTAGATCTGCTGGGTTTTTTGCATCTCTTTGATCTGCAGAGCTGTACTATTGAGGGCCACCTTACTAGATCTGCTGGGTTTTTTGCATCTCTTTGATCTGCAGAGCTGTACTATTGAGGGCCACCCTACTAGATCTGCTGGGTTTTTTGCATCTCTTTGATCTGCAGAGCTGTACTATTGAGGGCCACCCTACTAGATCTGCTGCGTTTTTTGCATCTCTTTGATCTGCAGAGCTGCACTATTGAGGGCCACCTTACTAGATCTGCTGCGTTTTTTGCATCTCTTTGATCTGCAGAGCTGTACTATTGAGGGCCACCCTACTAGATCTGCTGCGTTTTTTGCATCTCTTTGATCAGCAGAGCTGTACTATTGAGGGCCACCATTCTAGATCTGCTGGGTTTTTTGCATCTCTTTGATCTGCAGAGCTGTACTATTGAGGGCCACCATACTAGATCTGCTGGGTTTTTTGCATCTCTTTGATCTGCAGAGCTGTACTATTGAGGGCCACCATACTAGATCTGCTGGGTTTTTTGCATCTCTTTGATCTGCAGAGCTGTACTATTGAGGGCCACCTTACTAGATCTGCTGGGTTTTTTGCATCTCTTTGATCGGCAGAGCTGTACTATTGAGGGCCACCTTACTAGATCTGCTGGATTTTTTGCATCTCTTTGATCGGCAGAGCTGTACTATTGAGGGCCACTTTACTAGATCTGCTGGATTTTTTGCATCTCTTTGATCAGCAGAGCTGTACTATTGAGGGCCACCTTACTAGATCTGCTGGATTTTTTGCATCTCTTTGATCAGCAGAGCTGTACTATTGAGGGCCACCTTACTAGATCTGCTGGGTTTTTTTGCATCTCTTTGATCAGCAGAGCTGTACTATTGAGGGCCACCTTACTAGATCTGCTTGATTTTTTTGCATCTCTTTGATCAGCAGAGCTATACTATTGAGGGCCACCTTACTAGATATGCTTGATTTTTTTTGCATCTCTTTGATCTGCAGAGCTGTACTATTGAGGACCACCTTACTAGATCTGCTGGGTTTTTTGCATCTCTTTGATCAGCAGAGCTGTACTATTGACGGCCACCTTACTAGATCTGCTGTTTTTTTTGCATTTCTTTGTTCTGCAGAGCTGTACTATTGAGGGCCACCTTACTAGATCTGCTGGTTTTTTTTGCATCTCTTTGATCAGCAGAGCTGTACTATTGAGGGCCACCTTACTAGATCTGCTGGGTTTTTTGCATCTCTTTGATCAGCAGAGCTGTACTATTGAGGGCCACCTTACTAGATCTGCTGGGTTTTTTGCATCTCTTTGTTCTGCAGAGCTGTACTATTGAGGGCCACCTTACTAGATCTGCTGGTTTTTTTGCATCTCTTTGATCAGCAGAGCTGTACTATTGAGGGCCACCTTACTAGATATGCTGGGTTTTTTTGCATCACTTTGATCAGCAGAGCTGTACTATTGAGGGCCACCTTATTAGATCTGCTGGATTTTTTGCATCTCTTTGATCAGCAGAGCTGTACTATTGAGAGCCACCTTACTAGATCTGCTGGGTTTTTTGCATCTTTTTGATCAGCAGATCTGTACTATTGAGGGCCACCTTACTAGATCTGCTGGTTTTTTTTTTTTTTCTGCAGATCTGTACTATTGAGGGCCACCTTACTAGATCTGCTGGTTTTTTTGCATCTCTTTGATCAGCAGAGCTGTACTATTGAGGGCCACCTTACTTGATCTGCTGGTTTTTTTGCATCTCTTTGATCAGCAGAGCTGTACTATTGAGGGCCACCTTACTAGATCTGCTTTTTTTTTTTTGCATCTCTTTGATCTGCAGAGCTGTACTATTGAGGGCCACCTTACTAGATCTGCTGGTTTTTTTGCATCTCTTTGATCAGCAGAGCTGTACTATTGAGGGCCACCTTACTAGATCTGCTGGGTTTTTTGCATCTCTTTGATCTGCAGAGCTTTACTATTGAGGGCCACCTTACTAGATCTGCTGTTTTTTTTGCATCTCTTTGATCTGCAGAGCTGTACTATTGAGGGCCACCTTACTAGATCTGCTGGGTTTTTTTGCATCTCTTTGATCTGCAGAGCTTTACTATTGAGGGCTACCTTACTAGATCTGCTGGGTTTTTTGCATCTCTTTGATCTGCAGAGCTGTACTAATGAGGACCACCTTACTAGATCTGCGTTTTTTGCATCTCTTTGATTTGCAGAGCTGTACTAATGAGGACCACCTTACTAGATCTGCTGGGTTTTATGCATCTCTTTGATCAGCAGAGCTGTACTATTGAGGGGCACCTTACTAGATCTGCTGGGTTTTTTGCATCTCTTTGATCAGCAGAGCTGTACTATTGAGGGCCACCTTACTAGATCTGCTGGGTTTTTTGCATCTCTTTGATCAGCAGAGCTGTACTATTGAGGGCCACCTAACTAGATCTGCTGGTTTTTTTGCATCTCTTTGATCAGCAAAGCTGTACTATTGAGGGCCACCTTACTAGATCTGCTGGGTTTTTTGCATCTCTTTGATCTGCAGAGCTTTACTATTGAGGGCCACCTTACTAGATCTGCTGTTTTTTTTGCATCTCTTTGATCTGCAGAGCTGTACTATTGAGGGCCACCTTACTAGATCTGCTGGGTTTTTTTGCATCTCTTTGATCTGAAGAGCTGTACTATTGAGGGCCACCTTACTAGATCTGCTGGGTTTTTTGCATCTCTTTGATCTGCAGAGCTTTACTATTGAGGGCCACCTTACTAGATCTGCTGTTTTTTTTGCATCTCTTTGATCTGCAGAGCTGTACTATTGAGGGCCACCTTACTAGATCTGCTGGGTTTTTTTGCATCTCTTTGATCTGAAGAGCTGTACTATTGAGGGCCACCTTACTAGATCTGCTGGTTTTTTTGCATCTCTTTGATCAGCAGAGCTGTACTATTGAGGGCCACCTTACTAGATCTGCTGGTTTTTTTTTTTTTTTTTTTTTTTTGATCTGCAGATCTGTACTATTGAGGGCCACCTTACTAGATCTGCTGGGTTTTTTGCATCTCTTTGATCAGCAGAGCTGTACTATTGAGGGCCACCTTACTAGATCTGCTGGATTTTTTTGCATCTCTTTGATCAGCAGAGCTGTACTATTGAGGGCCACCATTCTAGATCTGCTGCGTTTTTTGCATCTCTGTGATCAGCATAGCTGTACTATTGAGGGCCACCTTACTAGATCTGCTGGTTTTTTTTGCATCTCTTTGATCAGCAGAGCTGTACTATTGAGGGCCACCTTACTAGATCTGCTGGGTTTTTTGCATCTCTTTGATCTGCAGAGCTGTACTATTGAGGGCCTTACTAAATCTGCTGGGTTTTTTGCATCTCTTTGATCTGCAGAGCTGTACTATTGAGGGCCACCTTACTAGATCTGCTGGGTTTTTTGCATCTCTTTGATCTGCAGAGCTGTACTATTGAGGGCCACCTTACTAAATCTGCTGGGTTTTTTGCATCTCTTTGATCTGCAGAGCTGTACTATTGAGGGCCACCTTACTAGATCTGCTGGGTTTTTTGCATCTCTTTGATCAGCAGAGCTGTACTATTGAGGGCCACCTTACTAGATCTACTGGGTTTTTTTGCATCTCTTTGATCAGCAGAGCTGTACTATTGAGGGCCACCTTACTAGATCTACTGGGTTTTTTGCATCTCTTTGATCAGCAGAGCTGTACTATTGAGGGCCACCTTACTAGATCTGCTGGGTTTTTGCATCCCTTTGATCAGCAGAGCTGTACTATTGAGGGCCACCTTACTAGATCTGCTGGGTTTTTTGCATCTCTTTGATCAGCAGAGCTGTACTATTGAGGGCCACCTTACTAGATCTGCTAGGTTTTTTGCATCTCTTTGATCTGCAGAGCTGTACTATTGAGGGCCACCTTACTAGATCTGCTGGGTTTTTTGCATCTCTTTGATCTGCAGAGCTGTACTATTGAGGGCCACCCTACTAGATCTGCTGGGTTTTTTGCATCTCTTTGATATGCAGAGCTGTACTATTGAGGGCCACCCTACTAGATCTGCTGGGTTTTTTGCATCTCTTTGATCAGCAGAGCTGTACTGTTGAGGGCCACCCTACTAGATCTGCTGCGTTTTTTGCATCTCTTTGATCAGCAGAGCTGTACTATTGAGGGCCACCATTCTAGATCTGCTGGTTTTTTTGCATCTCCTTGATCAGCAGAGCTGTACTATTGAGGGCCACCATACTAGATCTGCTGGGTTTTTACATCTCCTTGATCTGCAGAGCTGTACTATTGAGGGCCACCATACTAGATCTGCTGGGTTTTTTGCATCTCCTTGATCTGCAGAGCTGTACTATTGAGGGCCACCATACTAGATCTGCTGGGTTTTTTGCATCTCTTTGATCTGCAGAGCTGTACTATTGAGGGCCACCTTACTAGATCTGCTGGATTTTTTGCATATCTTTGATCAGCAGAGCTGTACTATTGAGGGCCACCTTACTAGATCTGCTGGGTTATTTGCATCTCTTTGATCTGCAGAGCTGTACTATTGAGGGCCACCTTACTAGATCTGCTGGTTTTTTTGCATCTCTTTGATCGGCAGAACTGTACTATTGAGGGCCACCTTACTAGATCTGCTGGGTTTTTTGCATCTCTTTGATCGGCAGAGCTGTACTATTGAGGGCCACCTTACTAGATCTGCTGGGTTTTTTGCATCTCTTTGATCGGCAGAGCTGTACTATTGAGGGCCACCTTACTAGATCTGCTGGATTTTTTGCATCTCTTTGATCTGCAGAGCTGTACTATTGAGGGCCACCTTACTAGATCTGCTGGATTTTTTGCATCTCTTTGATCAGCAGAGCTGTACTATTGAGGGCCACCTTACTAGATCTGCTGGATTTTTTGCATCTCTTTGATCAGCAGAGCTGTACTATTGAGGGCCACCTTACTAGATCTGCTGGTTTTTTTGCATCTCTTTGATCAGCAGAGCTGTACTATTGAGGGCCACCTTACTAGATCTGCTTGATTTTTTTGCATCTCTTTGATCAGCAGAGCTATACTATTGAGGGCCACCTTACTAGATCTGCTTGATTTTTTTTGCATCTCTTTGATCTGCAGAGCTGTACTATTGAGGACCACCTTACTAGATCTGCTGGGTTTTTTGCATCTCTTTGATCAGCAGAGCTGTACTATTGAGGGCCACCTTACTAGATCTGCTGGGTTTTTTGCATCTCTTTGTTCTGCAGAGCTGTACTATTGAGGGACACCTTACTAGATCTGCTGGTTTTTTTGCATCTCTTTGATCAGCAGAGCTGTACTATTGAGGGCCACCTTACTAGATATGCTGGGTTTTTTGCATCACTTTGATCAGCAGAGCTGTACTATTGAGGGCCACCTTATTAGATCTGCTGGATTTTTTGCATCTCTTTGATCAGCAGAGCTGTACTATTGAGAGCCACCTTACTAGATGTGCTGGGTTTTTTGCATCTCTTTGATCAGCAGAGCTGTACTATTGAGGGCCACCTTACTAGATCTGCTGTTTTTTTTTTTTTTTCTGATTTGCAGATCTGTACTATTGAGGGCCACCTTACTAGATCTGCTGGGTTTTTTGCATCACTTTGATCAGCAGAGCTGTACTATTGAGGGCCACCTTACTAGATCTGCTGGGTTTTTTGCATCTCTTTGATCTGCAGAGCTGTACTATTGAGGGCCACCTTACTAGATCTGCTGGTTTTTTTTTGCATCTCTTTGATCTGCAGAGCTGTACTATTGGGGGCCACCTTACTAGATCTGCTGGTTTTTTTTGCATCTCTTTGATCTGCAGAGCTGTACTATTGAGGACCACCTTACTAGATCTACTGGTTTTTTTGCATCTCTTTGATCAGCAGAGCTGTACTATTGAGGGCCACCTTACTAGATCTGCTGGGTTTTTTGCATCCCTTTGATCAGCAGAGCTGTACTATTGAGGGCCACCTTACTAGATCTGCTGGGTTTTTAGCATCCTTCTGATCTGCAGAGCTGTACTATTGAGGGCCACCTTACTAGATCTGCTGGGTTTTTTGCATCTCTTTGATCAGCAGAGCTGTACTATTGAGGGCCACCATACTAGATCTGCTGGGTTTTTTGTATCTCTTTGATCAGCAGAGCTGTACTATTGAGGGCCACCTTACTAGATCTGCTGGGTTTTTTGCATCTCTTTGATCTGCAGAGCTGTACTATTGAGGGCCACCTTACTAGATCTGCTGGGTTTTTTGCATCTCTTTGATCTGCAGAGCTGTACTATTGAGGGCCACCTTACTAGATCTGCTGGGTTTTTTGCATCTCTTTGATCAGCAGAGCTGTACTATTGAGGGCCACCTTACTAGATCTGCTTGGTTTTTTTGCATCTCTTTGATCTGCAGAGCTGTACTATTGAGGGCCACCTTACTAGATCTGCTGGGTTTTTTGCATCTCTTTGATCAGCAGATCTGTACTATTGAGGGCCACCTTACTAGATCTGATTGATTTTTTGCATCTCTTTGATCTACAGAGCTGTACTATTGAGGGCCACCTTACTAGATCTGCTGGGTTTTTTGCATCTCTTTAATCTGCAGAGCTGTACTATTGAGGGCCACCTTACTAGATCTGCTGGGATTTTTGCATCTCTTTGATCAGCAGAGCTGTACTATTGAGGGCCACCTTACTAGATCTGCTTGATTTTTTGCATCTCTTTGATCTACAGAGCTGTACTATTGAGGGCCACCTTACTAGATCTGCTGGGTTTTTTGTATCTCTTTAATCTGCAGATCTGTACTATTGAGGGCCACCTTACTAGACCTGCTGTTTTTTTTTTTTTTTTTTTTTTTCGCATCTCATTGATCTGCAAATCTGTTCTATTGAGGGCCATCTCACTAGGTCTGATAGGTTTTTTGCATTACTTTGATCTGCAGAGCTGTACTATTGAGGGCCACCTCACTAGATCTGCTGGGTTTTTTGCATCTCTTTGATCTGCAGAGCTGTACTATTTTGGGCCACCTTACTAGATCTGCTGGATTTTTTGCATCTCTTTGATCAGCAGAGCTGTACTATTGAGGGCCACCTTACTAGATCTGCTGGGTTTTTTGCATCTCTTTGATCTGCAGAACTGTACTATTGAGGGCCACCTTACTAGATCTGCTGGGATTTTTTGCATCTCTTTGATCAGCAGAGCTGTACTATTGAGGGCCACCTTACTAGATCTGCTGGTTTTTTTGCATCTCTTTGATCAGCAGAGCTGTACTATTGAGGGGCACCTTACTAGATCTGCTGGGTTTTTTGCATCTCTTTGATCAGCAGAGCTGTACTATTGAGGGCCACCTTACTAGATCTGCTGGATTTTTTGCATCTCTTTGATCTGCAGAGCTGTACTATTGAGGGCCACCATTCTAGATCTGCTGCGTTTTTTGCATCCCTTTGATATGCAGAGCTGTACTATTGAGGGCCACCTTACTAGATCTGCTGGGTTTTTTGCATCCCTTCGATCTGTAGAGCTGTACTATTGAGGGCCACCTTACTAGATCTGCTGGGTTTTTTGCATCTCTTTGATCAGCAGAGCTGTACTATTGAGGGCCACCTTACTAGATCTGCTGGTTTTTTTGCATCTCTTTGATCAGCAGAGCTGTACTATTGAGGGCCACCTTACTAGATCTGCTGGTTTTTTTTTTTTTTTTTTTTTTTTTTTTTTTTTTTTTTTTTGCATCTCTTTGATCAGCAGATCTGTATTATTGAGGGCCACTCTACTAGATCTGCTGTGAGCCATTAGACTAAGGTCTCCCACCAACAACAACTTGCAATGGCCACCGTGGTGATGAAATGGTCAAACACCAGACATAAATAGGGATATGTCTGACACCTTTGAGCTGTAATGAACTTAGAAACGGATGCATTTGTTAATGCTGTTGTTAACACTGAAACACTTAAACAGTCTTTGTGAATTGAATATATCTGTCAAATCCTATTTTCTGGCAACTATGCTGGTATATTAGGTAGCTAAAGAGGGGGGGGGGGATGGCTGGGATCGTGGGACTTCGGGAAAAGAAAAAGTCTCTATTATGTACAGGGTGTCCACAAAGTCTGGGTACATTGGAGATTTCAACTACTGTAGTTGAAATCTCCAATGTACCCAGACTTTTTGGACACTGTAGAATCACGATGATGATGATCTGGTGTACTTTTATTAAGATATGAAATATTAGGAAAAAAAATAGATGGGAGCTACTTAGCTTTGGGACAATATTTCGAGTGAATTTTTTTTTTCTAAATTCATCTAATCCAAAATCAAAACAACGTTTAATGCCATTCATTAATCGCAAGGATTATATCTGAATTCTGAATAATGAAATAGAAGCATTAGCCTGTTGTTTTTTAAGTTGGTAGTAAAGGGATCGTCCTGTATGTTTCAATGCTCCTTTTGAGTAATAAATACTATACATTAATCTTCATATGTAGTGTATAAGCATAATTCCAGTCTTTCATTTTCACTATTCTATGAGAATCAGAGTGAATAAAACTTGCTAAATAGTCCTAAGAGAGAATGCTTAGAGGAGGAGATGGCTTTAGATGAATTTTTTCCTTATTTCCTTATTTCCTTTCCTCACTGGGCTATTTTTCCCCACTGGAGCCCTTGAGCTTATAGCATCCTGCTTTTCCAACTAGGGTTGTAGCTTGGATAATAATAATAATAATAATAATAATAATAATAATAATAATAATAATAATAATAAAGGAGACATATCAGTTGATGTAGGTAACAGGAGTGCCAAGGACGTTAAATGATAGATTATTATTATTATTATTATTATTATTATTATTATTATTATTATTATTATTATTATTATTATTATTATTATTATTATTATTATTATTATTAGTTAGAAAAGCAAGATGATATAAGTCCAAGGGCACCAACAAAGAGAAATAGCCCAGTGAGGAGAGGAAACAAGGAAATAAATAAACTACAAGAGAAGTAATGAAAGATTAAAATAAAATATCTTAAGGACAATGACATCATTAATATAGATCTTTCATGTGTTTAGAGGTGGCCATTTTTAAGAAGAATCATAAATCTATCTTCTTATCCTCAGGAGATGAGGGAGATATCTTTAATTGTGGCCAGGGCACCAGCCGCCCGTTGAGATACTACCGCTAGAGAGTTAGTGGGTCCTTTGACTGGCCAGACAGTACTACAATGGATCCTTCTCTCTGGTTACGGCTCATTTCATCTTGGCCGACACATACACTGAATAGTCTGGCCTATTCTTTACAGATTCTCCTCTGTCCTCATACACCTGACAATACTGAGATTACCAAACAATTTTTCTTCACCCAAGGGGTTAACTACTGCACTGCAATTGTTCAGTGGCTACTCTCCTTTTGGTAAGGATAGAAGTGACTCTTTAGCTATGGTAAGCAGCTCTTCTAGGAGAAGGACACTCCAAAATCAAACCATTGTTCTCTGGTCTTGGGTAGTGCCATAGCCTCTGTACCATGGCCTTCCACTGTCTTGGGTTAGAGTTCTCTTGCTTGAGGGTACAATTGGGCACACTGTTCTATCTAGTTTCTCTTCCTCTTGTTTGGTTGAAGTTGTTATTGTTTTTATAGTAAATATTTATTTTAGTGTTGTTACTATTCTTAAAATATTTTATTTTTCCTTGTTTCCTTTCCTCACTGGGCTATTTTCCCTATTGGAGCCCCTGGGCTTATAGCATCTTGCTTTTCCAACTAGGGTTGTGGCTTAGCATTTAATGATAATAATAATAATAATAATAATAATATTAGAAACGTTCCTGCCTGACGATTGCTGAAGTGGAGTTCGAATCACGCTCAAGCTTGATAGTTTTTTTTGTACTGTCTGCAACCTCACCATCCTTGTGAGCTCAGGATGAGGGTTTGGGGAGCCTACAGGTCTACCTGCTGAGTCATTAGCAGCCATTACCTGGCTCTCCTTAGTATTGGGTTGGATGGAGAGGGGTCTTGGTCGGTAATCATATGTATATATGGTCATTCTTAAGGGCATTATTCTAAGTTGAGCAATGTCATTTTCTCTTGCCTCTTCCATTCATGCATACTTTTACTTCTAACTTACAGGGTCCTTTCTAATATACCGGGCTACATCTTTAGTTGGTGTTTCTAGATTCCCTATTTCTATGGCATTGTTTCTAAATTTTCTTACTCGTTACAGCTAAACATATGTTCGGTAGTATCCTCTGGTTTTCTATAAATTTCCTTTAGTTCTAGCATATTCAACCTTGTTTTCATAAATATTGCTGCCTCATTCATCTCTGCAAAGTCAAAAGATTTTTCAATTTTTCCTTTATGTGTGTAACGACAGAGATGAGCCTCGTTGCCTGATTATTAGCCTTCATTTACTTACAAGTAAGGGAAATTTACCCCCACCTCTCTCTCTCTCTCTCTCTCTCTCTCTCTCTCTCTCTCTCTCTCTCTCTCTCTCTCTCTCTCTCTCTCTCTCCAAGACTGGAAGATGCAAAATACACCGGAAGAAGCATTAGCAACTCTCTGGTGGATATACGAGGGGCCTCACACTGAGGGACCTGGGGGAACCCAAACAAAAAATAAGGTAAGGTAAGGCTCTCTCTCTCTCTCTCTCTCTCTCTCTCTCTCTCTCTCTCTCTCTCTCTCTCTCTCTCTCTCTCTCTCTCTCTCTCTCTCAAGGAATTTTAAGCGATTTTGTCTTCCCATTGGTATTTTTCAAACTGTAAGAAACCATATACCTTGACAATATAAAAATATCTTTTTCCGGAATCAAAACGCGGTGACGCGGTGTCACCCAAGACATTTTTGAATACTTTTTCAAACTAAGACGGCAAAGGCATATTGGAAAGCCAGTCACGTTCAAGCCCTGGACGCTGAAGGTCACTCCTAGGCGTATACAAACTAGTTTTTTTTTTTTTAATGTCAAAGAGTACCAATATCGGAGTTATTCTTCAACAGAGAGAGAGAGAGAGAGAGAGAGAGAGAGAGAGAGAGAGAGAGAGAGAGAGAGAGAGAGAGAGAGAGTAGTTGATTTTCATCTTTACATTTTATTATCCTCTGACTGGGCTATGTAACTTAGAACCTTTATCATATTACAGTTGAATAATTTGGTGGTAGAACGAATAATTCAGCTTGTATCTATGAAAATTGAATCAATATACTCGTTCATCAACTCAATAGTAAGGATAATAATAATTGAAAGTAGAAGTGGTATCAATGATCCCCGTTTGCCAGACGGGGGTTCGAGTCTCGCTCAGACTCGTTAGTGCCATTAGTGTCTGCAACCTTACCATCTTTGTGAGCTAAGGTTGGGGGGTTTGGGGGAGCCTATAGGTCTATCTGCTGAGTCATCAGCAGCCACTACCTGGCCCTCCCTGGTCCTGGCTTGGGCGCTGATCATATGATATATGGTAAATCTCTCGGGCATTGTCCTGCTTGATAGGGCAATGCCACTTGCCTCTGCCATTCATGAGCGACCTTTAAACCTTTAAGAGCACTAGGGTCTATATTTAAGCCGTTGAAAAGGAATCCTCAGAAAATAGGAACTGATGTAGCTCCAGGACTTGTATAGAAGAGCCTGCTACTTCACAAATGTTTCCAGTAGTGCGAAAAATAATTCTTCATTTTCTAAATTACTTTTATAAGTATCTTTTGAGTTCTGCTTCAAATATATCACTTAAAACATATACTAAATTATCATTCTTTTCGAAAATATAACTTTTAAAAGTTAATTGAATATGTTGTATTTATGTTCTTTCCATTTTTTATAACGTTAGGTGACATTATATGAAAAATGCTTTGCACACACGCGCACACACACTCAATATATATATATATATATATATATATATATATATATATATATATGTACATATATATATACATATATATATATGTATATATATACAGTATGTATATATATACATATATATATATATATATATATATATATATATATATATATACATACTGTATATATACAGAGGGAGAGAGAGAGACTATATATATATATATATATATATATATATATATATATATATACAATATATATAATATATATATATACATATATATATATATTTTATATATATATATATATATATATATATACTGTATATATATATATATATATATATATATATATATATATATATATATATATATATATATATATATATATGTGTGTGTGTGTGTGTGTGTGTGTGTGTGTGTGTGTGTATAGTCTATTAGAATGAATTTTGCGTTATTTCCGTCTCCATATCTCCCATTTCCATTGTCACTGATTAACAATTAACCTCCAGTTAACACTAAATGAGCAGCTCATTTAAACTCTGAACTGTGCCACGGGCGTTAATGGGGGTGACTTCCTGCCTAGCAGTGTTAATTGCGGGCGTTCGTTAAACTTCATTCCACCAATATGCAACCAATAACATTTTTTGATTTCATTCACCAACTTCCGGATTCGACTGTGAAGAGA
>NC_090735.1:1358714-1376214 GCF_036898095.1 Palaemon carinicauda
AAACAAGAGTTTCCATCTACTAAAACGTTGTAAACGTCATTTATTTTCTAAAACGTTCCGGAACAAACAAGAGTTTCCATCTACTAAAACGTTGTAAACGTCATTTATTTTCTAAAACGTTATGGAACAAACAAGAGTTTCCATCTACTAAAACGTTGTAAACGTCATTTATTTTCTATAACGTTCTGGAACAAACAAGAGTTTCCATCTACTAAAACGTTGTAAACGTCATTTATTTTCTAAAACCATCTGGAACAAACAAGAGTTTCCATCTACTAAAACGTTGTAAACGTCATTTATTTTCTAAAATGTTATGGAACAAACAAGAGTTTCCATCTACTAAAACGTTGTAAACGTCATTTATTTTCTAAAACGTTCTGGAACAAACAAGAGTTTCCATCTACTAAAACGTTGTAAACGTCATTTATTTTCTAAAATGTTCTGGAACAAACAAGAGTTTCCATCTACTAAAACGTTGTAAACGTCATTTATTTTCTAAAACCATCTGGAACAAACAAGAGTTTCCATCTACTAAAACGTTGTAAACGTCATTTATTTTCTAAAACCATCTGGAACAAACAAGAGTTTCCATCTACTAAAACGTTGTAAACGTCATTTATTTTCTAAAACCATCTGGAACAAACAAGAGTTTCCATCTACTAAAACGTTGTAAACGTCATTTATTTTCTAAAATGTTATGGAACAAACAAGAGTTTCCATCTACTAAAACGTTGTAAACGTCATTTATTTTCTAAAATGTTCTGGAACAAACAAGAGTTTCCATCTACTAAAACGTTGTAAACGTCATTTATTTTCTAAAACCATCTGGAACAAACAAGAGTTTCCATCTACTAAAACATTGTAAACGTCATTTATTTTCTAAAACCATCTGGAACAAACAAGAGTTTCCATCTACTAAAACATTGTAAACGTCATTTATTTTCTAAAACCATCTGGAACAAACAAGAGTTTCCATCTACTAAAACATTGTAAACGTCATTTATTTTCTAAAACGTTCTGGAACAAACAAGAGTTTCCATCTACTAAAACATTGTAAACGTCATTTATTTTCTAAAACCATCTGGAACAAACAAGAGTTTCCATCTACTAAAACGTTGTAAACGTCATTTATTTTCTAAAACCATCTGGAACAAACAAGAGTTTCCATCTACTAAAACGTTGTAAACGTCATTTATTTTCTAAAACGTTCTGGAGCAAACAAGAGTTTCCATCTACTAAAACGTTGTAAACGTCATTTATTTTCTAAAACGTTCTGGAGCAAACAAGAGTTTCCATCTACTAAAACGTTGTAAACGTCATTTATTTTCTAAAACGTTCCGGAACAAACAAGAGTTTCCATCTACTAAAACGTAGTAAACGTCATTTATTTTCTAAAACGTTCCGGAACAAACAAGTTTCCATCTACTAAAACGTTGTAAACGTCATTTATTTTCTAAAACGTTCTGGAACAAACAAGAGTTTCCATCTACTAAAACGTTGTAAACGTCATTTATTTTCTAAAATGTTATGGAACAAACAAGTGTTTCCATCTACTAAAACGTTGTAAACGTCATTTATTTTCTAAAATGTTCTGGAACAAACAAGACTTTCCATCTACTAAAACGTTGTAAACGTCATTTATTTTCTAAAACCATCTGGAACAAACAAGAGTTTCCATCTACTAAAACGTTGTAAACGTCATTTATTTCCTAAAAGGTTATGGAACAAACAAGAGTTTCCATCTACTAAAACGTTGTAAACGTCATTTATTTTCTAAAATGTTCTGGAACAAACAAGAGTTTCCATCTACTAAAACATTGTAAACGTCATTTATTTTCTAAAACCATCTGGAACAAACAAGAGTTTCCATCTACTAAAACATTGTAAACGTCATTTATTTTCTAAAACCATCTGGAACAAACAAGAGTTTCCATCTACTAAAACGTTGTAAACGTCATTTATTTTCTAAAACCATCTGGAACAAACAAGAGTTTCCATCTACTAAAACGTTGTAAACGTCATTTATTTTCTAAAACGTTCTGGAGCAAACAAGAGTTTCCATCTACTAAAACGTTGTAAACGTCATTTATTTTCTAAAACGTTCTGGAGCAAACAAGAGTTTCCATCTACTAAAGCGTTGTAAACGTCATTTATTTTCTAAAACGTTCCGGAACAAACAAGAGTTTCCATCTACTAAAACGTTGTAAACGTCATTTATTTTCTAAAACGTTCCGGAACAAACAAGAGTTTCCATCTACTAAAACGTTGTAAACGTCATTTATTTTCTAAAACGTTCCGGAACAAACAAGAGTTTCCATCTACTAAAACGTTGTAAACGTCATTTATTTTCTAAAACGTTCCGGAACAAACAAGAGTTTCCATCTACTAAAACGTTGTAAACGTCATTTATTTTCTAAAACGTTCCGGAGCAAGCAAGAGTTTCCATCTACTAAAACGTTGTAAACGTCATTTATTTTCTAAAACGTTCCGGAGCAAACAAGAGTTTCCATCTACTAAAACGTTGTAAACGTCATTTATTTTCTAAAACGTTCCGGAGCAAACAAGAGTTTCCATCTACTAAAACGTTGTAAACGTCATTTATTTTCTAAAACGTTCCGGAGCAAACAAGAGTTTCCATCTACTAAAACGTTGTAAACGTCATTTATTTTCTAAAACGTTCCGGAGCAAACAAGAGTTTCCATCTACTAAAACGTTGTAAACGTCATTTATTTTCTAAAACGTTCCGGAGCAAACAAGAGTTTCCATCTACTAAAACGTTGTAAACGTCATTTATTTTCTAAAACGTTCTGGAGCAAACAAGAGTTTCCATCTACTAAAACGTTGTAAACGTCATTTATTTTCTAAAACGTTCTGGAGCAAACAAGAGTTTCCATCTACTAAAACGTTGTAAACGTCATTTATTTTCTAAAACGTTCTGGAGCAAACAAGAGTTTCCATCTACTAAAACGTTGTAAACGTCATTTATTTTCTAAAACGTTCCGGAACAAACAAGAGTTTCCATCTACTAAAACGTTGTAAACGTCATTTATTTTCTAAAACGTTCCGGAACAAGCAAGAGTTTCCATCTACTAAAACGTTGTAAACGTCATTTATTTTCTAAAACCTTCTGGAACAAGCAAGAGTTTCCATCTACTAAAACGTTGTAAACGTCATTTATTTTCTAAAACCTTCTGGAACAAACAAGAGTTTCCATCTACTAAAACGTTGTAAACGTCATTTATTTTCTAAAACGTTCTGGAACAAACAAGAGTTTCCATCTACTAAAACGTTGTAAACGTCATTTATTTTCTAAAACGTTCTGGAACAAACAAGAGTTTCCATCTACTAAAACGTTGTATACGTCATTTATTTTCTAAAACGTTATGGAACAAACAAGAGTTTCCATCTACTAAAACGTTGTATACGTCATTTATTTTCTAAAACCATCTGGAACAAACAAGAGTTTCCATCTACTAAAACGTTGTAAACGTCATTTATTTTCTAAAAGGTTATGGAACAAACAAGAGTTTCCATCTACTAAAACGTATACGTCATTTATTTTCTAAAACCATCTGGAACAAACAAGAGTTTCCATCTACTAAAACGTTGTAAACGTCATTTATTTTCTAAAATGTTATGGAACAAACAAGAGTTTCCATCTACTAAAACGTTGTATACGTCATTTATTTTCTAAAATGTTATGGAACAAACAAGAGTTTCCATCTACTAAAACGTTGTATACGTCATTTATTTTCTAAAACCATGGAACAAACAAGAGTTTCCATCTACTAAAACGTTGTATACGTCATTTATTTTCTAAAAGGTTATGGAACAAACAAGAGTTTCCATCTACTAAAACGTTGTATACGTCATTTATTTTCTAAAACCATCTGGAACAAACAAGAGTTTCCATCTACTAAAACGTTGTAAACGTCATTTATTTTCTAAAATGTTATGGAACAAACAAGAGTTTCCATCTACTAAAACGTTGTATACGTCATTTATTTTCTAAAATGTTATGGAACAAACAAGAGTTTCCATCTACTAAAACGTTGTATACGTCATTTATTTTCTAAAACCATGGAACAAACAAGAGTTTCCATCTACTAAAACGTTGTATACGTCATTTATTTTCTAAAAGGTTATGGAACAAACAAGAGTTTCCATCTACTAAAACGTTGTATACGTCATTTATTTTCTAAAACCATCTGGAACAAACAAGAGTTTCCATCTACTAAAACGTTGTAAACGTCATTTATTTTCTAAAATGTTATGGAACAAACAAGAGTTTCCATCTACTAAAACGTTGTAAACGTCATTTATTTTCTAAAACCATCTGGAACAAACAAGAGTTTCCATCTAATAAAACGTTGTAAACGTCATTTATTTTCTAAAACCATCTGGAACAAACAAGAGTTTCCATCTAATAAAACGTTGTAAACGTCATTTATTTTCTAAAACCATCTGGAACAAACAAGAGTTTCCATCTACTAAAACGTTGTAAACGTCATTTATTTTCTAAAACCATCTGGAACAAACAAGAGTTTCCATCTACTAAAACGTTGTAAACGTCATTTATTTTCTAAAATGTTATGGAACAAACAAGAGTTTCCATCTACTAAAACGTTGTATACGTCATTTATTTTCTAAAATGTTATGGAACAAACAAGAGTTTCCATCTACTAAAACGTTGTATACGTCATTTATTTTCTAAAACCATGGAACAAACAAGAGTTTCCATCTACTAAAACGTTGTATACGTCATTTATTTTCTAAAAGGTTATGGAACAAACAAGAGTTTCCATCTACTAAAACGTTGTATACGTCATTTATTTTCTAAAACCATCTGGAACAAACAAGAGTTTCCATCTACTAAAACGTTGTATACGTCATTTATTTTCTAAAACGTTATGGAACAAACAAGAGTTTCCATCTACTAAAACGTTGTATACGTCATTTATTTTCTAAAACCATCTGGAACAAACAAGAGTTTCCATCTACTAAAACGTTGTATACGTCATTTATTTTCTAAAAGGTTATGGAACAAACAAGAGTTTCCATCTACTAAAACGTTGTATACGTCATTTATTTTCTAAAACCATCTGGAACAAACAAGAGTTTCCATCTACTAAAACGTTGTAAACGTCATTTATTTTCTAAAATGTTATGGAACAAACAAGAGTTTCCATCTACTAAAACGTTGTATACGTCATTTATTTTCTAAAATGTTATGGAACAAACAAGAGTTTCCATCTACTAAAACGTTGTATACGTCATTTATTTTCTAAAACCATGGAACAAACAAGAGTTTCCATCTACTAAAACGTTGTATACGTCATTTATTTTCTAAAAGGTTATGGAACAAACAAGAGTTTCCATCTACTAAAACGTTGTATACGTCATTTATTTTCTAAAACCATCTGGAACAAACAAGAGTTTCCATCTACTAAAACGTTGTAAACGTCATTTATTTTCTAAAACCTTCTGGAACAAACAAGAGTTTCCATCTAATAAAACGTTGTATACGTCATTTATTTTCTAAAACCATCTGGAACAAACAAGAGTTTCCATCTAATAAAACGTTGTAAACGTCATTTATTTTCTAAAACCATCTGGAACAAACAAGAGTTTCCATCTAATAAAACGTTGTAAACGTCATTTATTTTCTAAAAGGTTATGGAACAAACAAGAGTTTCCATCTACTAAAACGTTGTAAACGTCATTTATTTTCTAAAACCTTCTGGAACAAACAAGAGTTTCCATCTACTAAAACGTTGTAAACGTCATTTATTTTCTAAAACCTTCTGGAACAAACAAGAGTTTCCATCTACTAAAACGTTGTAAACGTCATTTATTTTCTAAAATGTTATGGAACAATCAAGAGTTTCCATCTACTAAAACGTTGTAAACGTCATTTATTTTCTAAAACGTTCTGGAACAAACAAGAGTTTCCATCTACTAAAACGTTGTAAACGTCATTTATTTTCTAAAATGTTATGGAACAAACAAGAGTTTCCATCTACTAAAACGTTGTAAACGTCATTTATTTTCTAAAACCATCTCGGAACAAACAAGAGTTTCCATCTACTAAAACGTTGTAAACGTCATTTATTTTCTAAAAGGTTATGGAACAAACAAGAGTTTCCATCTACTAAAACGTTGTATACGTCATTTATTTTCTAAAACCATCTGGAACAAACAAGAGTTTCCATCTACTAAAACGTTGTAAACGTCATTTATTTTCTAAAATGTTATGGAACAAACAAGAGTTTCCATCTACTAAAACGTTGTATACGTCATTTATTTTCTAAAACCATCTGGAACAAACAAGAGTTTCCATCTACTAAAACGTTGTAAACGTCATTTATTTTCTAAAACCATCTGGAACAAACAAGAGTTTCCATCTACTAAAACGTTGTAAACGTCATTTATTTTCTAAAACCATCTGGAACAAACAAGAGTTTCCATCTAATAAAACGTTGTAAACGTCATTTATTTTCTAAAACCATCTGGAACAAACAAGAGTTTCCATCTACTAAAACGTTGTAAACGTCATTTATTTTCTAAAACGTTCTGGAACAAACAAGAGTTTCCATCTACTAAAACGTTGTAAACGTCATTTATTTTCTAAAACGTTATGGAACAAACAAGAGTTTCCATCTACTAAAACGTTGTAAACGTCATTTATTTTCTAAAATGTTATGGAACAAACAAGAGTTTCCATCTACTAAAACGTTGTAAACGTCATTTATTTTCTAAAATGTTCCGGAACAAACAAGAGTTTCCATCTACTAAAACGTTGTAAACGTCATTTATTTTCTAAAACCATCTGGAACAAACAAGAGTTTCCATCTACTAAAACGTTGTAAACGTCATTTATTTTCTAAAACGTTCTGGAACAAACAAGAGTTTCCATCTACTAAAACGTTGTAAACGTCATTTATTTTCTAAAACCATCTGGAACAAACAAGAGTTTCCATCTACTAAAACGTTGTAAACGTCATTTATTTTCTAAAACGTTCTGGAACAAACAAGAGTTTCATCGGTTGATTCTGAGTACCTGCTTTGCAAATTGATCACGAAGGCATGGTTAAAGTAATAGTTGCTTTCTTTAACGAGTTTATTTTTTTTTTATTTTATATCTTTTTATGCCCATCTTGCACAACACCAAAGAGTTTTATGGTAAATAAAATTGTGTCCGAGGGTGTGTAAATCACAGTTCCAGTGCAGAGAGATGAGGTTTCATGTAATTTTTTAAATGCAAAGAAATAATTTTTCGTATAGTTTATTTATTTCCTTATGTCCTTTCCTCATTGGGCTATTTTCTCCCGATTGGCATCCTGCTTTTCCAACTAGGGTCGTAGCTTAGCTAGTGATAATAATGATGATAATAATAATAATAATGATAATACTGATAATAATAATGATAATATTGTCCTTTCCTTGATGGGTTATTTTGCCCGGTTGAAGTCCTTGGGCTTACAGCATCCTGCTTTTCCAACTAAGGTTGTAGCTTAACTATTATTATTATTATTATTATTATTATTATTATTATTATTATTATTATTATTATTATTATTATTATTATTGATAATAATAATAATGATAATAATAATAATTATTATAATAATAATAACAATTAACAAGAACATTTCACTTGTTCGTCCCTTGGAAA
This sequence comes from Palaemon carinicauda, assembly GCF_036898095.1. Lineage (NCBI taxonomy): Eukaryota > Metazoa > Arthropoda > Malacostraca > Decapoda > Palaemonidae > Palaemon > Palaemon carinicauda. The sequence continues at coordinate 1,366,390 of NC_090735.1, forward strand.
TAATGTCAAAGCCCATCACAAAAACAAAAAAAAGTCATAGCCATTTACAGAAGACTTGGAGTCTGGTGTCAATGATTGTCATTGACAGTGATGCTGGAAAATGTCAAGAAGAGTTCAGTGATTGTGGGGGGCGAAAAAGCAGAAGTTTTGAGTGATTTTTAGGGCGAAAAAATAGAGTTGGGTATTGCAAAGGCAGAAAGAATTGAGTGATTGTTAGGGGACAAAAATGAATGCGAGTTTGCTTTGACAAAATGAGTAATTGTAAGGACAAAGATGAAAGAATCGAGGGATTGTGAGGGTAAAAAAAAGACAAATGATTGTGAGGAAAAAAAAAAAGCGTTGAGTGATTGTGAGGTCAGAGTCGAGTGATTTTTAGGAAGAAAAAAGTGATTGTGGTGGCAAAAGATCATTGTTGAGGGATTGTGAGAACAAAAAAAAAATCTTGAAGGATTGTGAGGGCATAAAAAGACAAGTGATTGTGAGGACCAAAAAACATAGTTGAGTGATTGTGAAGGCGAGATAAACCGAGATTTGCATTAATAAAACACCATAAATTAAGTGATTGTGAAGGTCAACAAAAAATCTTGAAGGATTGTGAGAGCATAAAAAGACTAGTAATTATGAGGGCCAAAAGACATTGTTGAGTGATTGTTAAGGCGAGATAAACCGAGATTGCATTAATAAAACACCATAAATTAAGTGATTGTGAAGGTCAACAAAAAATCTTGAAGGATTGTGAGGGCATAAAAAGTCTAGTAATTATGAGGGCCAAAAGACATTGTTGAGTGATTGTTAAGGCGAGATAAACCGAGATTTGCATTAATAAAACACCATAAATTAAGTAATTGTATGAAACAAAAAGCACGAAGAGCCCAAAGAGCCCAGTGATTTAGATTTTAGAAGCTGGAAAACAAGGACCATAAATTGAATGACTCTGGAAGAGATAACTGGACGGAGAATCGTTAAAATCCCTCGGGAAAAAAAAGAGAAAAAGAAATATGGTTATGACAGAATATTAGGCCTAAGAGAGACCTGAATTTCGAAATGAGAGGCAGGAGGCCGAACAGATCCCAGATGCCTTAGAAAAGTAGAAAATGGCGATGATTAGCAAACTAATGGCGGGAAAAAACGAGTTAAAATGAGGCAAATGGTCGTTTTTTCGGGGGTTCCTTGATGGGGTCGGTCGGTTTAAGGCCTCCTCTCCCCTTCGGAATTAAAGAAGACGTCGACAGCTACTAACTACCTCTCCAGCCCCTCCCACAAAACCTCAGCTCCGTCCCACTCCTCCAACCCAGGCAGCCCTGGTTCCATCTTCTCCCTCCGAGGAGGCTTAGTAAATGAGGCCGGAATGAGTATTGTTAGGGCCTCTTTTAACGATATTGTAACCCCCAGGGGCTCCCTGTAATTACTAGGATCGTTCTAGGAGTTGGGACGGGTTTTTTCTAGGAATGTTCTAGTTATGGCGGACCTTCAAGAAGATTAATTTGACGTGGGTTAGGATGCGGCCAAGTTTTGAACTTTCTAAGAAGCGGTTACATCATAATTTCTGCAGAGGGAAACGAATTATGAATGGAATGCTAATAATTACTCTCTGCCTAGGATCCTAGATGCACAGGACGAGAAAATAGGCAGAGCCGCCCTCGGGGTCTATCTTACCTTTCCCACAGGTCGCCCCCCCCCCTCTCTCGCTTCCAACTCGCCCCTGTAAAACAACTCTAGATTTCTTACTCATTATTAGCTTAGTCGAGCTATATACTAATAATCTAATCGACTAAGGGAGATATTAGATACTCATTAATGTGACAGCTGGACAATTTATACAGAGAGCAATAGACAGGATCAGGTTGAGGCAATTGACAGCCTACGATGAGGAGATGCCACCTAGATAGATAATAGATAAATTGATGGTTTGATAGATGGACAGATAGATAGATATCCAGTCTATTTAAGTTTATATATGACATATCTGTTTTTGACGTTGTTAATAGTTTATATAGGAAATATCTGTTTTGGCGTTATTACTGTTTTTAGAATGATTTATTGTTAATTTATTCTCCTCATTTATGTTTTTCCTTATTTCCTTTCCTCACTGAGCTATTTTTCCCTATTGGAGCCTTTGGGCTTATAGCATCTTGCTTTTCCAACTAGGGTTGTAGCTTGGCTAATAATAATAATAATAATAATAATAATAATAATAATAATAATAATAATAATAATAATAATAATAAAATACCGAGTGGTTCCCAGTTCAGACAACAAATCTTTGATACTGTGATTACTGGGAGATGTAAATGAGAATATACCAGCTGGACATTTTATACAGAGGGCTATAGAGACAGGATCAGGTTGGAGCAATTATTATTATTATTATTATTATTATTATTATTATTATTATTATTATTATTATTATTATTATTATTATTATTATTATTATTAGCTAAGCTACAACTCTAGTTTGAAAAGCAAGATGCTATAAGCCCAGGGCTCCAATAGGGAAAAATAGCTCAGTGAGGAAAGGAAATAAGGAAATGAATAAACGATATAAGAAGTAATACAAATCAAAATAAATTATTTCAAAAACATTAACAACATTAAAACAGATATTTGATATATAAACTATGAAATGACTTATGTAAGCCTATTCAACATAAAAACATTTGCTGCGAATTTAAACTTTTGAAGTTCTACTGATTCAACAACCTAATTAGGAAGATCATTCCACAACATGGTCATAGCTGGAATAAAACTTCTAGAGCACTGTGTAGTATTGAGGTTCATGATGGAGAAGGCCTGACTATTCGAATTAACTACATACCTAGTATTGCGAACAGGATGGAACTGTCCAGGAAGATCTGAATATAAAGAATGGTCAGAATTATAAGAAATCTTATGCAACGTGCGTAATGAACTAATTGAACGACGGCGCCAGAGATTAATATCTAGATCAGGAATAAGAAATTTAATAGACCGTAAGTTCCTGTCCAACAAATTGAGATGAGAATCAGTAGCTGAAGACCAGACAGGAGAACAATACTCAAGATAAGGTAAAATCAGCCCACGTCGAGGACATAGCACCTGGATAGATAAATAGAATGGAATCGCAGCAGTACGTATGAGATCTTCCAGAATCATCTGGAATCCAGTCTATTTCACAATGTAAATATGTTACGTTTGATTCAAAATAGCCGATATCTTTCTACTTTATTGATTGGTTTAGCGTTCGTTAGTTAATGTTAATTTTGGATTCCTTATCTCATTTCCTTGCAAGGGTTATTTTTCCCTGTTGGAGCCCTTTGCCTTCCTCGCATGGGCTATTTTTCCCTGTTGGAGTCCTTGGCCTTCCTCGCATGGGCTATTTTTCCCTGTTGGAGCCCTTGGCTTTCCTCGTCGCATGGACTATTTTTCCCTGTTGGAGCCCTTGGCCTTCCTCGCATGGGCTATTTTTCCCTGTTTGAGCCCTTGGCCTTCCTTCCTCGCATGGGCTATTTTTCCCTGTTGGAGCCCTTGGCCTTCCTCGCATGGGCTATTTTTCCCTGTTGGAGCCCTTGGCCTTCCTTCCTCGCATGGGCTATTTTTCCCTGTTGGAGCCCTTGGCCTTCCTCGCATGGGCTATTTTTCCCTGTTGGAGCCATTGGCCTTCCTTCCTCGCATAGGCTATTTTTCCCGGTTGGAGCCCTTGGCCTTCCTTGCATGGGCTATTTTTCCTGTTGGAGCCCTTGGCCTTCCTCGCATGGGCTATTTTTCCCTGTTGGAGCCCTTGGCTTTCCTCGTCGCATGGGCTATTTTTCCCTGTTGGAGCCCTTGGCCTGCCTCGCATGGGCTATTTTTCCCTGTTGGAGCCCTTGGCCTTCCTTCCTCGCATAAGGCTATTTTTCCCTGTTGGAGCCCTTGGCCTTCCTTGCATGGGCTATTTTTCCCTGTTGGAGCCCTTGGCCTTCCTTCCTCGCATGGGCTATTTTTCCCTGTTGGAGCCCTTGGTCTTCCTTCCTCGCATAAGGCTATTTTTCCCTGTTGGAGCCCTTGGCCTTCCTCGCATGGGCTATTTTTCCCTGTTGGAGCCCTTGGCCTTCCTTCCTCGCATGGGCTATTTTTCCCTGTTGGAGCCCTTGGCCTTCCTCGCATGGGCTATTTTTCCCTGTTGGAGCCCTTGGCCTTCCTTCCTCGCATGGGCTATTTTTCCCTGTTGGAGCCCTTGGCCTTCCTCGCATGGGATATTTTTTCCTGTTGGAGCCCTTGGCCTTCCTCGCATGGGCTATTTTTCCCTGTTGGAGCCCTTGGCCTTCCTCGCATGGGCTAATTTTCCCTGTTGGAGCCCTTGGCCTTCCTCACTTGGGGTATTTTTCCCTGTTGGAGCCCTTGGCCTTCCTCGCATGGGCTTTTTTTCCCTGTTGGAACCCTTGGCCTTCCTGGCATGGGCTATTTTTCCCTGTTGGAGCCCTTGGCCTTCCTCGCATGGGCTATTTTTCCCTGTTGGAGCCCTTGGCCTTCCGCGCATGGGCTATTTTTCCCTGTTGGAGCCCTTGGCTTTCCTCGCATGGGCTATTTCCTCGCATGGGCTTTTTTTCCCTGTTGGAGCCCTTGGCCTTCCTCGCATGGACTATTTCCTCGCATGGGCTATTTATCCCTGTTGGAGCCCTTGGCCTTCCTCGCATGGGCTATTTTTCCCTGTTGGAGCCCTTGGCCCTCCTCACATGGGCTATTTTTCCCTGTTGGAGCCCTTGGCCTTCCTCACATGGGCTATTTTTCCCTGTTGGAGCCCTTGGCCTTCCTTGCATGGGCTATTTTCCCTGTTGGAGCCCTTGGCCTTCCTCGCATGGGCTATTTTTCCCTGTGGGAGCCCTTGGCCTTCCTCACATTGGCTATTTTTCCTTGTTGGAGCCCTTGGCCTACCTCGCATGGGCTAATTTTCCCTGTTGGAGCCCCTGGCCTTCCTCGCATGGGCTATTTTTCCCTGTTGGAGTCCTTGGCCTTCCTTGCATGGGCTATTTTCCCTGTTGGAGCCCTTGGCCTTCCTTGCATGGGCTATTTTTCCCTGTTGGAGCCCTTGGCCTTCCTCACATGTGCTATTTTTCCTTGTTGGAGCCCTTGGCCTACCTCGCATGGGCTATTTTTCCCTGTTGGAGCCCTTGGCCTTCCTCACATGGGCTATTTTTCCCTGTTGGAGCCCTTGGCCTTCCTTGCATGGGCTATTTTCCCTGTTGGAGCCCTTGGCCTTCCTCGCATGGGCTATTTTTCCCTGTTGGAGCCCTTGGCCTTCCTCACATTGGCTATTTTTCCTTGTTGGAGCCCTTGGCCTACCTCGCATGGGCTATTTTTCCCTGTTGGAGCCCCTGGCCTTCCTCGCATGGGCTATTTTTCCCTGTTGGAGTCCTTGGCCTTCCTTGCATGGGCTATTTTCCCTGTTGGAGCCCTTGGCCTTCCTTGCATGGGCTATATTTCCCTGTTGGAGCCCTTGGCCTTCCTCACATGGGCTATTTTTCCTTGTTGGAGCCCTTGGCCTACCTCACATGGGCTATTTTTCCCTGTTGGAGCCCCTGGCCTTCCTCGCATGGGCTATTTTTTCCCTGTTGGAGTCCTTGGCCTTCCTTGCATGGGCTATTTTCCCTGTTGGAGCCCTTGGCCTTCCTTGCATGGGCTATTTTTCCCTGTTGGAGCCCTTGACCTTCCTCACATGAGCTATTTTTCCTTGTTGGAGCCCTTGGCCTACCTCGCATGGGCTATTTTTCCCTGTTGGAGCCCTTGGCCGTATAGCATCCTACTTTTCTAACTATGGTTGTAACTTAACTGGTAGTAATAATAATCTCTTATGTAGTATTTTACAGAATGGAATGTTGCCAGTGCAACGTGGGACTAGCTGACTTCCTATTAACAGTTTGGTTTTACGAACCATAATTGCTAAAAGTTTTAAGAATGGTATTTCGAGGTCACTTTGAGCCAGAAGCAAGGTCATTAGGGAAGTTAGTGTTTATAGTTAAAATAGAATCTAACCTGGAATTTTTATAGCACGGTTCTTTTTCCCACTAAATTGAATTGTTTTACGTTTTGAAGGTGACAAATGAAAGCATGTTGCTTTAGGATTGATCGTCACAAAATCTATTGCTGTCAGAAATGTAGATGTTGCTAGTTGAAGGTTTTATGGTATATATAGTAGATATTTATTTTAACGTTACTCTTCTCAAGATATTTCATTTTCCCTTGTTCCCTTTCCTGACTATGCTATTTTCCCTGTTGGAGCCCCTGGCATAGAGCATCCTGCTTTTCCAAATATGGCTGTAGCTTAGCAAATAATAATAATAATAATAATAATAATAATAATAATAATAATAATAATAATAATAATAATAATAATAATAATAATAATAATAATAATAATAATAATAATTGTTTAAATTATGTTTTTATGCAAGTTTAACAGGGAAAATTACTTAAACATCTGAGTGAGAAGAAATCTGAAGTATAAATTTAGTTTCTCAAAATAAACAATTACCCAAGCTCCTTATTACTGGTTTTAAGAAGCCAACAATTTTGAAATGGGATACCGTTCATAGAGCAAGGGGAATTATTATTATTATTATTATTATTATTATTATTATTATTATTATTATTATTATTATTATTATTATTATTATTATTATTATTATACCTCAAAAAAGAACTCTGAGGTATCGGAGAAACCTCAAAAAAAGAACTTTAAGGAATCGAAGAAACCGCAAAAAAATAACTCAGGAATCAGAGAAACCTAATAAATAAGAACTCTGAGGAATTGGAGAAACCTCAATAAAGAACTGAGGAATCGAAAAACCTAAAAAAAAGAACTCTGAGTAATCGAAGAAACCTAAAAAAAAAAAAAAAAACAGGAATCGAAAAGACCCAAACAAAGAACTGAGGAATCTAAGAAACATCAAAAGAGAACTATGAGGAATCAGAGAAACCTAATAAATAAGAACTCTAAGGAATCGGAGAAACCTAAAAAAAAAAAAAAAAAAAAAAAAAAAAAAACAGGAATTGGAGAAACCTCAAAAAAAAAAAAAAAAGAACTTTGAGGAATTGGAGAAACCTTTAAGAAAAAGAACTCTGGGAAACTGGTGAAACCTCAAAAAAGAACTTAGGAATCGAATAAACCTAAAACAATTAACACTGAGGAATAAGAGAAACCTAATAAATAAGAACTCTGAAGAATCGGAGAAACCTAAAAAAAATAAAACAGGAATCCGAGAAACCTAAAAAAAAAACTGAGGAATCGGAGAAACCTCAAAAAAAGAACTTTGAGGATTTGGAGAAACTTTAAAAAAAAAGAACTCTGGGAAATTGGAGAAACCTCAAAAAAGAACTGAGGAAACGAAAAAACCTCAAGAAAAAAAAACTGAGGAATCGGAGAAACCTAAAAAAAAAAAAAAAAAAAAAACAGGAATCGGAGAAACCTAAAAAAAAAAAAAAAAAAAAAAAAAAAAAAAAAAAAAAAAAACAGGGATCGGAGAAACCTCAAAAAAAAAAAAACAAAAAAAAACAGGAATCGGAGAAACCTCAAAAAAAGAACGCTGGTGATTCTGAGGAATCGGAGAAACCTTTAAAAAGAACTCAGAGAAATCGGAGTAACCTCAAAAAAGAACTTTGAGGAATTGGAGAAACCTCAAAAAAAATAACTTTGAGGAATCGGAGAAACCTAAAAAAAAAAATCTGAGGATTCGGAAAAACCTCAAAAAAGAGCCGAGGAATCAAAAAAAAGAAAAAGAAAAATCTGAGGACTCGGAGGAACCTCAAGAAAATAAAAGAATTTTGAGGAATCGGAGAAACCTCAAAAAAAAAAATAAATAAATAAAAAAAATAAAACAGGAATCGGAAAAACCTCATGAAAGAGCCGAGGAATTAAAAAAAAAATCTGAGGACTCGGAGAAACCTCAAGAAGATAAAAGGACTTTGATGAATCGGAGAAACCTCCAAAACGAAATTTGAGGAATCGGAGAAACCTAAATAAAAGAACTTTGAGGAATCGGAGAAACCTCAAAAAAAGAACTTTGGGGAATAGGAGAAACCTAAAAAAAAAGAACTCTGAGGAATTGGATAAACCTCAAAAAAGAACTGAGGAATCGAAGAAACCTAAAAAAAAAGAACTTTGAGGAATCGGAGAAACCTAAAAAAAAATTAAAAAAAAAATGTGAGGACTCGGAGAAACCTCAAAAGAATAAAAGAACTTTGAGGAATTGGAGAAACCTAATATAAAGAGAACGCTGAAGAATCGGAGAAACTCCCGGAAAAAAAAGAACTCATGAGGAATTGGAAAAACCTCAAAAACTTCATAGAAATAAATCAGAGATTTTTAAAAACCTCTAAGAAAGAAATTAGGAATTTGAAAAACCTAAAAGGAAGAAATTAGGAATTTGAAAAACCTTTAAGGAAGAAATCAGGAAATTTGAAAAACCTCTAAGAAAGAAATCGGGGAATTTGAAAAACCTCTGAAAAAGAAATCAGGAATTTTTAAAACCTCTAAGAAAGAAATCAGGTAATTAGAAAGACCTCTAAGAAAGAAATCAGGAATTTTTAAAACCTCCAAGAAAGAAATCAAGGAATTTTTAAAACCTCTGAGAAAGAATTTAAGGAATTTTTAAAACCTCTAAGAAAGAAACCAGGAAATTTTTAAAACCTCTGAGAAAGAAATCGGGGAATTTTTAAAACCTCTGAGAAAGAAATCAGGAAATGCTATGAACTTCAAAGAAAGAATCAGAATTGCAGTAAACATCAACGAAAGATAAAAAGATGCAATAAAATTTAAAGAAAGAACTAGATTTTCTCTATTAATAGAGTTCTCTTGCTTGAGGATACACTCGGGCACAATATTCTATCTAATTTCTCTTCCCCTTGTTTTGTTGAGGTATTTATAGTTTATAGTTGAAATATTTATTTTAATGTTTCTGTTTTTAAAATATTTCATTTTTCCTTGTTTCCTTTCCTTACTGGGCTATTTTCCCTGTTGGGGCCCCTGGGCTTATAGCATCCTGCTTTTCCACCTGGGGTTGTAGCTTAGCTAATAATAATAATAATAATAATAATAATAATAATAATGATAAAGACGAACATGATAGAAAAGTGTGTATCTATGAAGTCTGCTATTGTAGGCGTTAAATAAAGACTGTCTAGCGACTAGAGGACAATCTTTAGACCTTAGTTAATGTTCTAGTGTGTGTGTGTGTGTGTGTGTGTGTGTGTGTGTGTGTGTTTCATTAACAGACAGCTGGAAATAAAAATATATATATATATATATATATATATATATATATATATATATATATATATATATATATATATATATATATATATATATATATATATAGTAGAATATAATGATTTAAAATGAAATCGTTCAAGTCCTTATCTCTTGAATAACCTTAATTCTTAAAAATTTATTGTTATCTTTTTCGGCAATCACTCCCGTTACGCAAGAGTTAAACAACCGAGTTACTTAGCATATAGAGAGCACCGACTATCTGTGTGCCAATGTTTCTTTAAGTAAATAAACCAAGGAAGGAGGACAGCGTTTGATTTAGTACCTCTTTTAATATTGGCTGTGAAAATGAATATTACACTCCAGTAACTAACCGTTCAGTCGAAGCGATTCATCATGAAAAAAAAAAGTAGAAAAAATAGCATGCTTATTATCGATAATAATAATAAAGGCTACAATGAATGGCATAACTCATTTTCCAAGGATATGAAGAGACGCTGAACCACGGGAAAATATAACCTTCATTGGCCATATATCACCAAACTGGAATATGGCGAGAGTATTAGGTTTAATTACGACCTTGTACACAGATGCGAATGGAGAGA
>NC_090735.1:1381214-1398714 GCF_036898095.1 Palaemon carinicauda
TGTTTGGGTTCCCCCAGGGCCCTCAGTGTGAGGCACCTCGTATATCCACCAGAGAGTTGCTAATGCATCTTCCGGTGTATTTTGCATCTTCCAGTCTTGGATGGTCTGGGATGCATCTTAGGTATTTATCGAGCTTATTCTTAAACACATCTACGCTCACTCCTGATATGTTTCTTAGATGAGATGGCAGCACATTAAATAGTCGCTGCATTATCGATGCTGGTGCGTAGTGGATTAATGTCCTGAGCGCCTTCCTTAGTTTTCCTGGTATAGTTTTTGGCACTATTAATCTACCTCGGCTTGCTCTTTCTGATATTTTTAGCTCCATGATGTTTTCAGTAATTCCTTCTATTTGCTTCCATGATTGTATTATCATGTAGCGTTCTCTTCTTTGTAGACTATAGTTTTAAAAATTGCAGTCTTTCCCAGTAGTCAATGTCCTTAACTTTTTCTATTCTAGCAGTAAAGGTCCTTTGTACACTCTCTATTTGTGCAATATCCTTTTGGTAGTGTGGGTACCATATCACATTGCAGTACTCGAGTGTACTACGTACATAGGTTTTGTACAGCATAATCATGTGTTCAGCTTTTCTTGTTTTAGTGTCTGAATAGCATTCCCATTTTTGCTTTACATTTAGCCAACAGTTTTGCTATTTGGTCGTTGCATAACATATTCCTGTTTAACATTACACCAATGTCTTTAATTGCTTCCTTGTTTGTGATTGTCTCGTTATTGGGTCCCTTGTATGCGTATACCATCCTTTCTGTTTCCATTATTTATTGATTCGAATTTATCGGAGTTAAATACCACCTTATATATCTTCGCCCATTTATATGTTTTGTTTAGATCTCTTTGTAATGAGTTCCTATCTTCATCACAGGTAATTTTTCTACTTATTCTTGTGTCATCGGCGAAACTTCTCACTACAGAGGTTAAGGACATTTTAATCGTATAAAATTGTTCTACTACTATGTCATTCAAATTGTTGATAACTTCTCTCATAGGGTTATGGTGGCCGATGTGGTAACGTCCCTGACTGGTGAACGCCAGACTGCGGTTCGAGTCCCGCAAAAACTCGTTAGTTTCATTGGTCACTGCAACCTCACCATCCTTGTGAGCTAAGGATGGGGGCGGGTTTTGGGGGAGCTTATAGTTAAAGATGTCCTATATTTGCAACCGATTATGTAGACAGTTTATCAAAAAACTGAGAGTTAGAATCGATGAGAACAGTATAAGAAGAGAAAGGCAGTGTTTACTGAAATCAATGAATTAAGATTCTACTTTTCCATGGCTTGCTTTAAATGCCTGTCCTTGAATGAGAGGGAAAAATTGTAATAAAGTAAGATTAAAGGAGTCCAACAGAAAATTAGGAAGAAACTAAAGGAGAAAGACGAAAAGTTGTAAAGGCAGAGAACAATACGGATAAGGAACAAATAAACAGTGAAGAATATCTGACAACATCTGGGAAAAGGAAGGCGAGGACAAAAACTACTATCTACTGAGTCATCAGCAGCCATTGCCTGGCCCTCCTTGGTCCAGGAAGTCTTGGGCTCTTTCCTAGCATAAGATTCAACGTATTTTTGCCAGCACGAATCAAAACCCCTTTTAGAAGGACACTCCAAGATCAAACCATTGTTCTCTAGTCTTGGGTAGTACCATAGCCTCTTTGCCATGGTCTTAAGGGTACACTTACTCATTATTCTATCTTATTTCTCTTCCTCTTTTATATACTTTATATTTTATATATGAAGGATCTATTTTAAGGTTGTTGCTGTTCATAAAATGTTTTATTTTGATTCTTCTTTACTTCTTTGTTGTTTATTTATTTCCTGATTTCCTTTTCTCACTGGACCATTTTATTTTTCTTCTTGTTTTGCTTTTCTATTTCTATAGTTTATACATGAAAGATCTATTTTAAAATTGTTACTGCTCTTAATATGTTTTCTTTTGATTGTTCATTACTGTTCTTGTAGTCTATTTATTTTCTTATTTCCTTTTCCCACTGGACCATATCCCTGTTGGCCCCTTCGGCTTATAGCATCCCGCCCTTCCAACTAAGGTTGTAGCTTAGCTAGTAATAATGATAATAAAATAAGATTGACGAAACCACAGCTCGTAATTAGTGTCTGCAGATAGAAAGAACCATATTTAATAATACAAGAATAAGCGACATTTATGAAGATATTAGTCAGAAAGAGAAACGTCATGGCCCAGACGAGATTCAAATCTCACTCTCTAAGTATGATTTGAGTTGTGGTTAGAGATTAGAGATTGGAGGAACAACTCAAGATCAGTGTGATGATATCTTCCTTGAGAGAGAGAGAGAGAGAGAGAGAGAGAGAGAGAGAGAGAGAGAGAGAGAGAGAGAGAGAGAGAGAGAGAGAGAGAGAGAGAGAGAGAATTACTATTTATAAACACTTTTTAAAGGCAGACGTATCAAGACTTGCATTCGATTGTTTCGGATAGCAATATATAAAGAAGAAAATGGAGATACCATTTAAAGGTTTAAAGGCCACTCATGGATGGCAGAGGCAATGGACAGTGACATTGCCCTATCAAGCAGGACAATGCCTAAGAGACTGACCATATATCATATGATCAGCGCCCAAGCCCCCTCTCCACCCAAGCTAGGACCAGGGAGGGCCAGGCAATGGCTGCTGATGACTCAACAGATAGACCTATAGGCTCCCCCAAACCCCCCAACTTCAGCTCACAAGGATGGTAAGGTTGCAGACACTAATGGCACTAACGAGTCTGAGCGGGACTCGAACCCCCGACTGGCTAGCACCAGGCAGAGACGTTACCAATCTCTGCCATTCATGAGTGGCGTTTGGGATGGTCAGTCTCCAGGGCATTGTCTTGTTTGATAGGGCAATGTCACTGTCCCTTGCCTCTGCCATTCATGAGTGGCGTTTGGGATGGTCAGTCTCCAGGGCATTGTCCCGCTTGCTAGGGCAATGTCACTGTCCCTTGCCTCTGCCATTCATGAGTGGCGTTTGGGATGGTCAGTCTCCAGGGCATTGTCTCGTTTGATAGGGCAATGTCACTGTCCCTTGGCTCTGCCTATCATGAGTGGCCTTTGGGATGGTCAGTCTCCAGGGCATTGTCCCGCTTGCTAGGGCAATGTCACTGTCCCTTGCCTCTGCCATTCATGAGTGGCGTTTGGGATGGTCAGTCTCCAGGGCATTGTCCCGCTTGCTAGGGCAATGTCACTGTCCCTTGCCTCTGCCATTCATGAGTGGCGTTTGGGATGGTCAGTCTCCAGGGCATTGTCTCGTTTGATAGGTCAATGTCACTGTCCCTTGGCTCTGCCTATCATGAGTGGCGTTTGGGATGGTCAGTCTCCAGGGCATTGTCCCGCTTGCTAGGGCAATGTCACTGTCCCTTGCCTCTGCCATTCATGAGTGGCGTTTGGGATGGTCAGTCTCCAGGGCATTGTCTCGTTAGATAGGGCAATGTCACTGTCCCTTGGCTCTGCCTATCATGAGTGGCCTTTGGGATGGTCAGTCTCCAGGGCATTGTGCAGCTTGCTAGGACAATGTCACTGTCCCTTGCCTCTGCCATTAATGAGTGGCGTTTGGGATGGTCAGTCTCCAGGGCATTGTCTCGTTTGATAGGGCAATGTCACTGTCCCTTGGCTCTGCCTATCATGAGTGGCCTTTGGGATGGTCAGTCTCCAGGGCATTGTGCCGCTTGCTAGGGCAATGTCACTGTCCCTTGCCTCTGCCATTCATGAGTGGCGTTTGGGATGGTCAGTCTCCAGGGCATTGTGCCGCTTGCTAGGGCAATGTCACTGTCCCTTGCCTCTGCCATTCATGAGTGGCGTTTGGGATGGTCAGTCTCTAGGGCATTGTGCCGCTTGCTAGGGCAATGTCACTGTCCCTTGCCTCTGCCATTCATGAGTGGCGTTTGGGATGGTCAGTCTCCAGGGCATTGTGCCGCTTGCTAGGGCAATGTCACTGTCCCTTGCCTCTGCCATTCATGAGTGGCGTTTGGGATTGTCAGTCTCCAGGGCATTGTCTCGCTTGATAGGGCATTGTCACTGTCCCTTGGCTCTGCCTATCATGAGTGGCGTTTGGGATGGTCAGTCTCCAGGGCATTGTCCCGCTTGCTAGGGCAATGTCACTGTCCCTTGGCTCTGCCTTTCATGAGTGGCCTTTGGGATGGTCAGTCTCCAGGGCATTGTCCCGCTTGGTAGGGCAGTGTCACTGTCCCTTGCCTCTGCCATTCATGAGTGGCGTTTGGGATGGTCAGTCTCCAGGGCATTGTCTCGTTTGATAGGGCAATGTCACTGTCCCTTGGCTCTGCCTATCATGAGTGGCCTTTGGGATGGTCAGTCTCCAGGGCATTGTGCCGCTTGCTAGGGCAATGTCACTGTCCCTTGCCTCTGCCATTCATGAGTGGCGTTTGGGATGGTCAGTCTCCAGGCCATTGTCCCGCTTGCTAGGGCAATGTCACTGTCCCTTGCCTCTGCCATTCATGAGTGGCGTTTGGGATGGTCAGTCTCCAGGGCATTGTCTCGTTTGATAGGGCAATGTCACTGTCCCTTGGCTCTGCCTATCATGAGTGGCCTTTGGGATGGTCAGTCTCCAGGGCATTGTGCCGCTTGCTAGGGCAATGTCACTGTCCCTTGCCTCTGCCATTCATGAGTGGCGTTTGGGATGGTCAGTCTTCAGGGCATTGTCTCGCTTGATAGGGCAATGTCACTGTCCCTTGGTTCTGCCTATCATGAGTGGCCTTTGGGATGGTCAGTCTCCAGGGCATTGTCCCGCTTGCTAGGGCAATGTCACTGTCCCTTGCCTCTGCCATTCATGAGTGGCGTTTGGGATGGTCAGTTTCCAGGGCATTGTGCCGCTTGCTAGGGCAATGTCACTGTCCCTTGCCTCTGCCATTCATGAGTGGCGTTTGGGATGGTCAGTCTCCAGGGCATTGTGCCGCTTGCTAGGTCAATGTCACTGTCCCTAGCCTCTGCCATTTATGAGTGGCGTTTGGGATGGTCAGTCTCCAGGGCATTGTCTCATTTGATAGGGCAATGTCACTGTCCCTTGGCTCTGCCTATCATGAGTGGCCTTTAGGATGGTCAGTCTCCAGGGCATTGTCCCGCTTGCTAGGGCAATGTCACTGTCCCTTGCCTCTGCCATTCATGAGAGGCGTTTGGGATGGTCAGTCTCCAGGGCATTGTGCCGCTTGCTAGGGCAATGTCACTGTCCCTTGCCTCTGCCATTCATGAGTGGCGTTTGGGATGGTCAGTCTCCAGGGCATTGTCTTGTTTGATAGGGCAATGTCACTGTCCCTTGCCTCTGTCATTCATGAGTGGCCTTTGGGATGGTCAGTCTCCAGGGCATTGTGCCGCTTGCTAGGGCAATGTCACTGTCCCTTGCCTCTGCCATTCATGAGTGGCGTTTGGGATGGTCAGTCTCCAGGGCATTGTGCCGCTTGCTAGGGCAATGTCACTGTCCCTTGCCTCTGCCATTAATGAGTGGCGTTTGGGATGGTCAGTCTCCAGGGCATTGTGCCGCTTGCTAGGGCAATGTCACTGTCCCTTGCCTCTGCCATTCATGAGTGGCGTTTGGGATGGTCAGTCTCCAGGGCATTGTCTCGTTTGATAGGGCAATGTTACTGTCCCTTAGCTTTGCTTTTCATGAGCAGCCTTTAAACTGTACAGCCTCGAGAGACAGAAGACGGGACACAGCCCAATGCTGCCGGATCCCCTTCGTTATGCTAAACAGCTCTTGGAGGTCATGAAATGTGCATTAACACGTGCATATGCAAAGGTATTCGATGGTATGCGCGTACGCACCCACGTTTCATGGGATAGCTGGCTAATATATGAGACATATGCACGTACATTTAAAATTCACGTTTGATATAGATCTAAAAGAGTGTACCCGTGCATTCTTCGAGACACAAGAAAGTAAATAATAATAATAATTATTATTATTATTATTATTATTATTATTATTATTATTATTATTATTATTATTATTATTATTATTATTATTAGCTAAACTACAACCCTAGTTGGAAAGGCAAGATACTATAAGCGAAAGGGTTCCAACAGGGAAAGATAGCCCAGTGAAGAAAGAAAATTATTATTATTATTATTATTATTATTATTATTATTATTATTATTATTATTATTATTTACCTATAGCAATAGTTGGAAAGGCAAGATGCTATAAGCCAAAGGGTTTTAAAAGGGAAAATAACCCAGTGAGGAAGGGAAATAAGGAACTAAACTACAAGAGAAGTATTGAAAAATTAAAATTATACACTTTAAGAGCAGTAACAACATTAAAATAGATCTTTTATATATAAACTATAAAAAGAGACATGTCGGATGGAATTTTTTCGAACATGGTTTCCAAACCTGTTGTTTTTAAATTTCATCGTACGTACGTACGTATGTAAAATAATCGTGTTTTATTTTACCAAGGCTACCCAATTTATTCATCTTATTTTTGTATACAGTACTCCACATTCAGCAGGAATTGTGTTCGTTTATATCGTCTACTATCAATAGACTATTATTATTGTTACCTCCCCCAACGAAGTTGGAAGTAGGTTATGTTTTACCCCCTGTTTGTGTGTGCGCGTGTGTGTTTGTTTGTGAGCAGCTTCCTGGCTAGAATTTTAATCGTAGAGTAATGAAACTTGCAGGGATTAGCTGTTATGTTAAAAGCTGGAAATGATAGAATTTTGGAATATTAAAGGTTAAAGATCAATGCCACGGTCAAGCAAAATGTCCAGTTCACGTAATCAGCCATAAGTTTGTACTTCGTTGTCACAGAGACTTCAAACTAGGTTCATATTTGACAATGAAAATCCACGCTAATTAATACATGTTAAGGTCAAAGGTCAAGGTCAAAGTTGAGCAAAAGATCGAGAAATAAGCCCCGAGGTGGAGGTCTGCGCTCTACTGAGTCCCCCTGTAGTCATTATTATTATTATTATTATTATTATTATTATTATTATTATTATTATTATTATTATTATTATTATTATTATTATTATTATTATTATTATATTATTATTATTATTATTATTATTATTATTATTATTATTATTATTATTATTATTATTATTATTATTACTGGAAAGTAAACTATCTAAAGAGTTATGGCTAGAAGATCAAGAGGATTTTCAGGAATACCTGATTTACTTCATTCAATCTCAGCCCATTTCACTTCTTCTTCTTCTTCTTCTTCTTCTTCTTCTTCCTCTTTGTCTACATCTTTTCCCACTTCTATGTGGGGTCGATGTTTCTGGTCAACTTTCTCCATCTACCTCTGTCCCACACCTCATCACCGGTTAATCCCTTTGATCGAAGGTCGTCCTTGATACAGTCCACCCACCTTCGCTTTGACCTCAGCCCATTTCACTGCCGTTTTCAAATACTGGTTCTAGAAGAGGGAATACTGTCTGAGTGCTTTTCCAAATAGTAGTTTAATTGCTATTTCACATATCTGGATGTCAAAATATATAGCAGAGAAACGGCAGAAGGTAAATTTGGAGTGGGCACAAGAAATGACAGGAAAGAAATTTCAGCAGAGAAACGGCAGAAGGTAAATTTGGAGTGGGCACAAGAAATGACAGGAAAGAAATTTCAGCAGAGAATCAGCAGAAGGTAAAATTTGGAGTGGGCACAAGAAATGACAGGAAAGAAATTTCAGCAGAGAAACGGCAGAAGGTAAATTTGGAGTGGGCACAAGAAATGACAGGAAAGAAATTTCAGCAGAGAAACGGCAGAAGGTAAATTTGGAGTGGGCACAAGAAATGACAGGAAAGAAATTTCAGCAGAGAAACGGCAGAAGGTAAATTTGGAGTGGGCACAAGAAATGACAGGAAAGAAATTTCAGCAGAGAATCAGCAGAAGGTAAAATTTGGAGTGGGCATAAGAAATGACAGGAAAGAAATTTCAGCAGAGAAACGGCAGAAGGTAAATTTGGAGTGGGCACAAGAAATGACAGGAAAGAAATTTCAGCAGAGAATCAGCAGAAGGTAAAATTTGGAGTGGGCATAAGAAATGACAGGAAAGAAATTTCAGCAGAGAAACGGCAGGAGGTAAATTTGGAGTGGGCACAAGAAATGACAGGAAAGAAATTTCAGCAGAGAAACGGCAGAAGGTAAATTTGGAGTGGGCATAAGAAATGACAGGAAAGAAATTTCAGCAGAGAAACGGCAGAAGGTAAATTTGGAGTGGGCATAAGAAATGACAGGAAAGAAATTTCAGCAGAGAAACGGCAGAAGGTAAAATTTGGAGTGGGCATAAGAAATGACAGGAAAGAAATTTCAGCAGAGAAACGGCAGAAGGTAAATTTGGAGTGGGCACAAGAAATGACAGGAAAGAAATTTCAGCAGAGAATCAGCAGAAGGTAAAATTTGGAGTGGGCATAAGAAATGACAGGAAAGAAATTTCAGCAGAGAAACGGCAGAAGGTAAATTTGGAGTGGGCACAAGAAATGACAGGAAAGAAATTTCAGCAGAGAATCAGCAGAAGGTAAAATTTGGAGTGGGCACAAGAAATGACAGGAAAGAAATTTCAGCAGAGAAACGGCAGAAGGTAAATTTGGAGTGGGCACAAGAAATGACAGGAAAGAAATTTCAGCAGAGAAACGGCAGAAGGTAAATTTGGAGTGGGCACAAGAAATGACAGGAAAGAAATTTCAGCAGAGAAACGGCAGAAGGTAAATTTGGAGTGGGCACAAGAAATGACAGGAAAGAAATTTCAGCAGAGAATCAGCAGAAGGTAAAATTTGGAGTGGGCATAAGAAATGACAGAAAAGAAATGGTTGTAATATTAAGAACAACATTTTTTTTTATAAGAATAAAAAGAAAAACGGACCTGAAGAAGCGAAAAATTGAATAGATTTTATTCTCAATGAAAATAGTTAATTTAGTTATAGATGTAACAGGGTTACACAAGTTAAATTCAAGGGACCATAGAATGGTGAGAAGTATAAGGTTGTAGAAAAGTCTATCATTGAGTCCTTATGATATCCTTTAGTATATTCTGTCTTATTTCTGCTCCTCTTGTTATTTTGAGGTTTTTAAAGTTTATATGTGAAATATTTATTTTAATGTTGTTATTGTTCTTAAACTTCTTTTGTAGTTTATTTTCTGATTTACTTTCGTCATTGGGGTATTTTTCCCTTTTGGAACCCTAGGCTTATAGTATCGTTCTTTTCCAACTAGGTTTGTAGCTTAGCTAGTAATAATAATCATAATGATAATAATAATAATAATAATAATAATAATAATAATAATAATAATAATAATAATAATAATAATATTTTATAAGATCATTATTCGTTACATCTCTTGTACTTTGTTGAGTTCCTTATTTCCTTTCCTCACTGGGATATTTTTCCCTGTTGGACCTTTGGACTTATAGCATCCTGTTTCTCTAACTAGGGTTGTAGCTTAGCTAATAATGCCCTAGAGACTAACCATATATACATATGATCAGCACCCAAGCCCCCTCTCCACCCAAGCTAGGACCAAGGAGGGCCAGGCAAAGATTGCTGATGACGCAGCAGATAAACCTATAGGCTCCCCCAAACCCCCCCCCCCCATCCTTAGCTCACAAGGATGGTGAGGTTGCCGCAACCAAAGGAACTAACGAGTTTGAGCAGGACTCGAACCCCAGTCTGGCAATCGCGAGGCTCGGACGCTACCACCAGGCCACCACAACCAATAGGAGCATCTGGAGCTTCCCCAGGGGTGAGGGGAGGGCCCCAGGGGCGGATGGTAGCATTGAAGAGAAAACCCCAGATTGTATAGATAATTAACACGGTCTGAACCTGGTGGAAGAAAAAGAAAAAGAAGAGAAGACGAAGAAGAAAAGGGAGTGTACTTGTAAGGGTGGGGGGGGGGGGGGTAGGAAATTAGTTGCCTTGATCCCCACCTGGAGCGTGCTGATATTTATTGGTCAGCTTTTTCTGAATCCGAAAGCCCTGTTACTATCTTTTTTTTTCCTCCTCGCGTATACAATTTAGTGCAAATAGGTAACGGAAACTTCATAAAGATAAAATGGAGACTATATTTTTTTTTTTTTTTTTTTTTTTTTCGACTGTCAATTGCAAGGACGCCCTGTTTGAGGCCAAGTTCTTCAAGCTATATTTTAGGCCTATCGATGACGAATCTTGATATGGCTGTCATTGTGGCAAGAGACCAGTGTTTGGGAATATGTTTTAGCCTCGTGTGATTCTCCTCTGCTAATCAATACCTGCTCTAAGCCTCGTGTTCTGCTGAGAGAGAGAGAGAGAGAGAGAGAGAGAGAGAGAGAGAGAGAGACTATTTTGGTCGCTCAAGTCATAAGCAGTGTTGCTTGGTTCAAGATTTTCTTTGTTGTGCAAAAATAAGAAGTATTTTCTCGCCATGTATTATTATTATTATTATTATTATTATTATTATTATTATTATTATTATTATTATTAACTAAGCTACAACCCTGGTTAGAGAGGCAGGATGCTATAAAACCAAAGGCTCTAACAGGGAAAAATAGCTCAGTGAGGAAAGTTAAAAAGGAAATAAACTATAAGAGAAGTAATTAGAAAATTAAAATAAAATATTTTAAGAACAGTAACAACATTGAAATAAATATTTCATATGTATGAACTATAAAGAAATTAAAAAAAAGGAGGAAAAGAAATGAGAAATGATATAGAGTAGTGTGCCTGAGTGTACCCTCAAGCAAGGGAACTCTAACCCAAGACAGTGGAAGAAGACCTGTTTGTTTTGTATGTTAGCATTCTCTGTCTTCTTTATTCTCTACAGGACCTATAAGAAATGTTTGTCGTATACATTCTTAGGTATTTAAGAATACACTGTTAAAAACCGCAATATTAATCGGAAATTCTCCGTAAAAATATAGTCCTCAGCCGTATTTCAGTCAAATACAGGCGACCGTAATTTTACCCTATTCTGTTGTTATATTTTATGGGTTGGTGACCGTAATATCACTCCTTTACGTCAATATATCCGTTTTTAAAACTGTCAATGCCTGGCAAAATCTATTCCAGTATTTTTAAAGATTTTTTTTACGGTGTCTGCGCTCTACTGAGTGCCCCTCTATAGTCAATTCTTTTTAGTGAAGCAGATTTGCACCGGCACGCAGGGATGCCCTTTTAGCTCGGAAAAGTTTCCTGGTCGCTGATTGGTTAGACAAGATAATTTTAACTAATCAGAGAGCAGGAAACCTTTCAGAGCTAAAAGGGCACCGCTGCGAGTTGGTGCAAATCTGCCTCACTAAAAACAATTGACTATAGTTGTCCTTATTTTTGGTTGGATAACGATTATTATTTTTATCATTATTATTATTAGTATTATTATTATTATTATTATCATTATTATTAGTAGTAGTAGTAGTAGTAGTAGTAGTAGTAGTAGTAGTAGTAGTAGTAGTAGCAGCCTATTAAAAACGTCCCTGCCTGTCGATTTGCCGGACTGATATTAGAGTCCCGCTCAAGGCCATGGTTTCTTTTAAGTGCCTACAACCTTACAATCCTTTTGAGCTAATATGGGGGTGTTTCGGGGTGCCTATAGGTCAACCTCCTGAGACATCAGCGGCCATTGCCTCGTCCTCTTTGGTGTTAGCTTGGATGGAGACCGGTGTTGGGCGCTGATCATATACTGTATATGGTCAGTCTCTAGGACATTGTCTTGCTAACTACGGCAATGTCACTGTCCGTTGTATCTCCCATTCATGACATTTAAACTAAATGGCTTTTCGCTATCTGGTTTAGAGTTCTCATTCTTAAGGGTACACTCGGGCACGCTGTTCTCTTATTTCTCTTCCTCTGGCTTCTTTTTATTTATTTTTTTTTTTTTTGAAGTTTTTATAGTTTATATCTGAAAGATGTAATTTGATGTTGTTACTGCTCTTAAAATATCATATTTTGATTGCATATTACTTGTCTTGTCGTTTATTTACTTCCTTGTTTCCTTTCCTTCCTGGGGTATTTTTCCCTGTCGGAGCCTTTGGGCTTATAACATCTTTATTTACTAACCACTGTTATAGCCTAGCTTATAATAATAATAATAATAATAATAATAATAATGATAATAATATTAATAATGATATAATAACAATAACAACAACCATAATAATAATAATAATAATAATAATAATAATAATAATAATAATAATAATAATAATAATAATAATAACAATAATAATATAATGAAAATAACAAAGTTATGATAATAATAATAATAATAATAATAATAACAACTATAACAAAATAATAATAATAATAATAATAATAATAATAATAATAATAATGATAATAATAATAAATTAGAAGATCCAGAAGAAGATGATGGGCGTTTTCCTGAATCCTTCTTTTCTTGCAACGCTGACAAATTCCTACGAGAAGACGACGTGACTGAAGACAATGTTATCCTGCTGCACCAATGGAATAACGGGACTGACCTGAATGCAAATGGGTTTAATTAACATTGGTTCGCCAAAGGCTGTCACGCATATCACATTCCTTCGCTGTGTGGTGTCCTTGAAATTGATATAGCTCTCTCTCTCTCTCTCTCTCTCTCTCTCTCTCTCTCTCTCTCTCTCTCTCTCTCTCTCTCTCTCTCTCTCTCTCTCTCTCTTCCACACGAGTGCTTGCTTGCGCAAACACACACACACACACACATCATTATTCAATTTTTAAGTAATTGATCGCAAAAGAGTTGTTGTTGATGGACACCGTAGTGAGTATAGGAATGTGATATCTGGTGTTCGTTCCTCAGGGTAGGGTTCTTGACCCATTACTTTTCATACTATATACACATGACATGTGGTTTGGCCTAGAAAACAAGCTTGATGCATATGCAGATGATGCTACTCTCTTTGCAACAATTCCATCTCCTGAATGTAGATCTGGGGTTGCTGAATCCCTTATTAGAGAGCTAGCTGAAATTGGTGCATGGTGCAAAGTATGGGGCCTGACTTTGAATTCTAACAAAACTCAAAGTATGATTGTAAGTAGGTCAAGGACAGTGGCTCCTCAACATCCGGATCTCAGTATTGATAATGTTTCTTTAACTTTGTATGACTTTCAAAATTTCATGTGCGATTCTCGTCAGTAAATTTACCTTTGAGAAACACATTAGGTCTGTTCCTTCTTCAATTGCACAAAAAATATGGCTTATTGAGAATGTCTTTGAAGATTTTCGGTGATCAATCTATTTTGAAGAAGTGTTTTAATTCTTTCATTCTACCTTGTTTCGATTATTGTTCTCTTGTCTGGTCTTCAGCTGCTGATTCTCATCTTGATTTGTTGGTCAGGAACTTACGGTCTATTAAATTTCTTATTCCTGATCTACTACTATTATTATTATTATTATTATTATTATTATTACTTACTAAGCTACAACCCTAGTTGGAAAAGCAGTATGCTATAAGCCCTGGGGCTCCAACAGGGAAAATAGCTCAGTGAGGAAAGGAAAAAAGGAAAATAAAATATTCTAAGAAGAGTAACAACAATAAATATCTCCTGTATAAACTATAAAAACTTTAACGAAACAAAAGGAAGAGAAACGAAATAGAATAGTGAGCTCGAGTGTACCCTCAAACAAGAGAACTCTAACCCAAGACAGTGGAAGACCATGGTACAGAGGCTATGGCACTACCCAAGACTAGAGAACAATGGTTTTATTTTGGAGTGTCCTTCTCCTAGAAGAGCTGCTTACCATAGCTGAAGAGTCTCTTCTACCCTTACCAAGAGGAAAGTGGTCACTGAACAATTAGAGTGCAGTAGTTAACCCCTTGGGTGAAGAAGAATTGTTTGGTAATCTCAAGTATTGTCAGATGAATGAGGACAGAGGAGAATCTGTAAAGAATAGGCCAGACTATTCGGTGTATGTGTAGGCAAAGGGAAAGAACCGTAATCAGAGAGAAAGATCCAATGCAGTACTGTCTGGCCAGTCAATGGACCCCTTAACTCTCTAGCAGAGATATTAATCTCTGGTACCGTCGTTCAATTAGCTCGTTTTGCATGTTACATAATATTTTTCATAATTCGGATCATAATACACATTCAGATCTTCCCGGACAGTTCCATCCTGCTTGTAATACTAGATATGCAGTTAATTTTCATAGTCAGGCCTTCATCATAAGGCTCAATACTACACAGCATTCATGAAGTTTTATTCCAGCTGTGACCAAGTTGTGGAATGATCTTCCTAATCGGGTTGTTGAATCAATAGAACTTCAATAGTTCAAACTTGCAGCGAATGTTCTTTGTTGAACAGGCTGAAATAAGTATTTCTTCATAGTTTGTATATGACAGGTCTATTTTAACGGTGTTACTAATGTTACAATATTTCAAACTAATTATTCATCTGCTTCTCTTTTAGATTACTTATTTCCTTTCCTCGCTGGGCTATTTTTCCCTGTTGGGGCCCTTGGGCTTATAGCATCCTGATCTTCCAGCGTGTGGTGTACCTTGACTGATAATGATAATAATAATAATAATAATAATAATAATAATAATAATAATAATAATAATTATTATTATTATTATTATTATTATTATTATTATTTTTATGTAATATATTACGTTATCATTGCAACAGAAAAACAGCTTCTAAATGTTAATAAGATAGTATAGGGTCTTGCCAAGTCCAGGCTATGAAAAATACAAAGAAAGGTAAAACAATTAAATTCAGACAATGGTTGTCAAAAAAAAAAAAATAAAAACAGATGGGAAAGAGGAGCAACTAAATTTATTAACCGAGGCCCTGGTCACTCCGGTAAATAATGCAGCGAGAGAGAGAGAGAGAGAGAGAGAGAGAGAGAGAGAGAGAGAGAGAGAGAGAGAGAGAGAGAGAGAGAGAGAGAGAGAGAGAATATGTTGAAAGTGGTAATTTTCGAAAGGGTGAAGGGGTGACCATCGCCGAAGATATAAGAGACATTTTGCGCCACCTTCCCCAGGACGCAACAAACGTCCTCAGGAACGTTGGAGGCAAACATTTGTAACAATTTGCTTAGGAATCCACCTCAACGACGTCCGTCTCTGCGAGGGCTGAGTTCTCTGCTGACACTAATCGTTATGGAGAGCCAGTCCAAAAGGCCACAACTCACTGAGCCATAATGTTGCACGGGGACCCAGCCTCATCATGAGATACTAATCAAGGCTCGCTCCGGGAAGAACGATTTGAAGCAATACTGATTCTCTCCTCTTCTTCAGATGGTCCTCCGTTCCTGCTTTGTTTTTCGTTAAGGTTACTTCCTCTTTTGCTTGGATGGTGTTTCTACGTTTTGTTGAATTTTTTTTTAAGGGGCATTTCATAGCATCTTTAGAATTAGTAACTCCGCCAACGAAATTGGAAGGAGATTATTTTTTTTCCTCGCTTTGTTGATATTGTTTTTTTTTTTTTATTGGCATTTCTAATCTTTCCCTTGGATTTTTTTCATGGCATCTTTTGAATTATTACCTCGCCAACGAAATTGGAAGGAGGTTATGTTTTACCTTCCTGTTTGTATGTGTTTGTTTGTTTGAACAGCTTCCTGGCCACAATTTTAATCGTAGAGTAATGAAACTTGCAGGGATTAACTATTATGTAAAAATCTGGGAATTATTAAGTTTTGGAAGGTCAAGGTCAAATTTTAAGGTCAAGCAAAAGGTCGAGAAATAAGGTCTGGGCGCCCCTCTAATCAATAATGTTTTCATTCTTATAAAATAATCGACTACATATTAGTCACTACTACATTTTTATGAGTAACGCGATGCCACACATTTAATAACATTCTGCCCTGTTCTTCCACATTTAATAACATTCTCCCCTGTTCTTCCACATTAATAACATTCTCCATTGTTCTTCCACATTTAATAACATTTTCCCTATTCTTCCAAATTTAATAACATTCTCCCTGTTCTTCCAGATTTAATAACATTCTCCCCTGTTCTTCCACATTTTATAACATTCCCCCCTGTTCTTCCACATTTGATAACATTCTCCCCTGTTCTTCCAAATTTAATAACATTCTGCCCTGTTCTTCCACATTTAATGACATACTCCCCTGTTCTTCCACATTTGATAACATTCATTCTCCCTTGTCCTTCTACATTTAATAACATTCTCCCTTGTTCTTCCACATTTGATAACATTCTCCCTTGTTCTTCCACATTTAATAACATTCATTCTCCCCTGTCCTTCTACATTTGATAACATTCTCCCTTGTTCTTCCACGTTTGATAACATTATCCCTTGATAACATTCTCCCTTATTCTTCCACATTTAATAACATTCTCCCTTGTTCTTCCACATTTAATAACATTCTCCCTTGTTCTTCCACATTTAATAACATTCTCCTCTGTTCTCCCAGTGTAGTAAGTTCCAATCATATAACACTCCTGCTTCTCGGTCAACCTTTTTCTGCAAAGGTCTTCTCTCACCTTCCTTTACATGTCGTACCCCCAAACACTCTATAACGGTTTAAGGCAGCTTTTTGTTTATCTCTCCATCTCCGACCCTCTGAATCTTTTCTGACTTTTCCCTTCACATCCGACACACATCCCATCAAACAGCAGAGGCGTCTGGATTATTTCAGAGGGATCTTAGACGTCTGGTTACCAGCTCCTTTTTATTTACAAAAGAACTTCATAATAGTAAGTTAGTTTATGTTAAATGAAAAGAACACTTGCTCGTAATGATTCATAGGTCCTGACACAACTTAGCGCTACCTCCAATTCTTGAATTATCATGGCACCGTTCTGGAACTGATAAGCTGATGCATTCAGAAATGATGCTGTTGATAATGTGAGGTTCTGTTCTCTTGGTTTACCATTGTTGAGACAACAGTTACCCAGTCTACAGTATCATTATTATTATTATTATTATTATTATTATTATTATTATTATTATTATTATTATTATTATTATTATTATTATTATTCCTAGCTAAACTACAAGCCTAGTTGAGAAAGCAAGATGCTAGAAGCTCAAAGGCTTCAACAGGGAAAAATAACCCATTGAGGAAAGGAAACAAGGAAATAATTAAACTACAAGAGAAGTAATGAACAATTAAATTAACATATTTTAAGAACAGGCAGCCCTAGTTGGAAAAGCAGGATGCTATAAGCCCAAGGGCTCCAGCAGGAAATAAATAGCTCCGTGAGGAAAGGAAACATGGAAATAAATAAATACAAGAGAAGCAATTAACTGTTCAGCATATTTTAAGAACAGTAACAAAATTAAAGTAGATCTTTCATATAAAAACTTCAAAGAAACATGAGGAAGAGAGATATAGAATGGTGTGTCTGAGTGTGCCCTAATAGAACTCAACTTATCAGTTTGCCCAGACACCTCCATCTTCCAGACAAAATTCCTCGAATTGGTGGTTCCTTTTTCGCAACAATGTTAATTAGGATTGAGTCCATCTTCACAGTATTTCCTGGCAGTCCACCTTTCGTGATTAGGAAACTTCATCCTATCAATTCAGTTATTATTTTTATTATTATTATTATTATTATTATTATTATTATTATTATT
>NC_090735.1:1403714-1408714 GCF_036898095.1 Palaemon carinicauda
GGACAGTGACATTGCGCTATCGACCCGGACAATGCTCTAGAGACTGACCATTTAAGCATATGATCAGCGCCCAAGGCCCCCTCTCCACCCAAGCTAGAACCAAGGAGGGCCAAGCAATGGCTGCTGATGACTCAGCAGATAGACTTATAGGCTTCCCCAAACTCCCCATCCTTAACTCACAAGGATGGTGAGGTTGCACCGACCAAAGAAACCAGGATGCCAGAAAACCTCCAATCAATCAATCAATTTATGAATTTGAGCGGGACTCGAACCCCAGTCTGGCGATCACCAGTTCAGGACGTTACGGCATCGGGCACCACAAACTTTTGTCTTAATCAGCTCGTCATTTCCATGACCTCATGACTGTAACTCACCCCCTCCCTCTACCTCACTACCACCCCTCTGGTCTTCCCCCTTCACAATCTTGACCATACTCCCCCCACCCCCACTCCCTTGCACTTGTCTGGTCAGTGGGAAATGCCTTTTTAAATATTTTTCTTTAGCTGAATGAAAGGTTAATAGAGGAGTATAAGAAGGCTTGTTCACTACGACCGGGATTCCCAGAACGAGGAAAAGAAGACGAGGAGAAACAGGGAGTGGAAAATTGAGCAACGTCAACCAAATGAGATGGAGAGACGAAAACAGGAAATAAATGCTGAAGGAGATTGTTGTTGTTGTTATTATTATTATTGTTGTTGTTGTTGTTGTTATTGTGGTTGTTGTTTTTGTTGTTATTATTATTATTAGTGTTGTTGTTGTTATCATTATTATTGTTTGTTGTTGTTATTATTACTATTGTTGTTGTTGTTATTATTATTGTTATAAATAATAATCATAATAATTATTATTATTATTATTATTGTTGCTGTTGTTATTATTATTATCATTTTTATTATTATTATTATTATTATTATTATTACCCATCCGCCAGGAGGTATTGTTTTCGGTTCGGTTTGTTTGTTTGTTTGTCTGTCTGTCTGTGGACAACGTAGAGGCCACATTTCTACACGGAATCACTTCAAACTTGGCCAAGTAGTTCCCCAATGTGTATGGAAGAACTGATTAAATTTTGGTCAAGGTCACCCCAAGGTCAAGGTCACAGGGGTCACTGGTGTCACTATGACATAAGTGGCCATATCAAGAGACAGAAATAAAGCACTGACTTTTGCATAAGCCAACAGGGAAGTCCTAGTCCAGGCGCAACCCATGGGTGATGTTCAAATTTATAAAGGTCAAAGGTCAAGGTCGAGCAAAAGGTCGAGAAATAAGCTGCTGGGGCGGAGGTCTGTGCTCTACTGAGTGCCCGTCTTGTTATTATTATTATTATTGTTATTATTATTATTATTATTATTAACTAAGCCACAACCCTAGTTGGAAAAATAGAATGCTATAAGCCCAAGGGTTCCAACAGGAAAATATATCCCCATGAGGAAACGAAATAAGGAAACAAATTAACTATACGAAAAAGGAATGAGAGGGATAATGGAAAAAAAAAATAAAGAATGAGGAGCAAAAGAGGCAAACGAAAAACAAACATCAAAATTGCGAGTAAACTTCAAACTGCAATTAATAATTCTCGCTTCTCGGAAAGCTTACGACGTACTAAACATAATAGACTCATAATGAGTGGGCCTCTTGAGTCATGATCATCGTGGCTTGTGGAATGCGCTCTGTGACGTAAGTGTGACGTCATGGTACGCAGAGTGCTCGAGAACCAATAAACGATCGCCTTCCTTTGCAGGCCAAGTATGGGGCTACAAATTAGACGGGAAATCGGATACGTGTCCTGAAACAGCTGCGTTTCTAAGGCAATTTTGCTTGGTTTGATTCTCTCTCTCTCTCTCTCTCTCTCTCTCTCTCTCTCTCTCTCTCTCTCTCATGATCAGATAATAGAGTTTTGGCAATCACTTGAAATAGTCATGTTATTAGCTGATTATATGTGTATATATAAAAATATATGTATACTTTGTGTATATATATATATATATAATATATATATAATATATATATATATATATATAATATATTATATATATATATATATATATATATATATTTAGATATTATATATATATTATATAATATATATAAATATATATATATATATATATATATATATATATATATATATATATATACTATATTATATTTATATATATATTATATATATAAATATATATATATATATGTATTTAAATATATATATATATATATATATATATATATATATAATATATATATATATATATATATATATATATATTATATATGTGTGTGTGTGTGTGTGTGTGTGTGTGTGTGTGTGCGTGTGTTTATTTTAACATATTTATACATGTATTTGGAGATTTTTTCCTAAGTATACAGTACATTATACATCAAATGCAGTCGTTTCTAGTTCACTGCAGAACAGAGGCCTCAGACATATCCTTAGTCATGTCTGGGATGTGGCCGATTTTCATCACCGCGCTGGCCAGTAAGAATGGGTGATGGTGGGAGTTTGTCTGGTCGCTCACAGCAAACCAGCCTTGTTAAGGTGGCCTTGACTATTACAATATTTGCTGATCCTAATGTTAAGTATAACCCTCTCTCTCTCTCTCTCTCGTCTCTCTCTCTCTCTCTTCTCCTCTCTCTCTCTCTCTCTCTCTCTCTCTGTCGTTACGCAACAGCTAATTGCAAGAAATTCTCTTTCCAAGAAGTTATGCATTTCCACTCGAGTAATCTAAAGGGGCTGCAAGTGCGTCAATCGCATCCCTACAGAGACAAGAGTCGATTACGCAAAGAGTCATTGCGAGAAACCCTCATAATCATCGTCTCTTCATCATCTGCCGACTCTCCTTTGTTGGATGCTACGCCGCCCATAAAGAACCGCAGAGAATACGAATTTCTCATTCGAAATGATGGCACAGGAAGCGCTCCAAATGGAGGGTACACTCGGATAACTAATGTGTTATAAATCACATGTAAGATGTTTCTCTTCGATGAACTGGCGTATACGCCGTAAGCGTCCGTCCAACATTACTGTCTGTAGGAGGCAAGAGGGAAAAAACGTCTACTGTCAGTAGGAGAATAAGAGAAAAAATGTCTATTGTCTGTAGGATATGAGGGAAAAATGTCTACTGTCTATGGTAGATAAGGGGAAATGTCAACTGTCAGTAGGAGATAAGAGGTAAAAAGTCTACTGTCTGTAGGAGATAAGAGGAAAAAACGCCTGCTGTCTGTAGAAGATAAGAGGGTAAAAATGCCTACTATCTGTGGGAGATAAGAGGGAGAATGTCTACTGCTTGTAGTAGATAAGATGGTAGGTAAAAATGTGTACTATCTGTAGGAGATATTTAAGAAAAATGTCTACTGTCAGTTGGATATAAGAGGGAAAATGTCTACTGTCAGTTGGATATAAGAGGGAAAAATGTCTACTGTCAGTTGGATATAAGAGGGAAAAATTGTCTACTGTCAGTTGGATATGAGAGGGAAAAATGTCTACTGTCTGTAGGAGATAAGAGGGAAATGTCTACTGTCTGTAGGCGATAAGAGAGGAAAATGTCTACTGTCTGTAAGAGATAAGAAGGTAAAGATACCTGCTGTCTGCAAGAGATAAGAGGGAAAATGTCTAATGTCTGTAGTAGATGAGAGGAAAATATGTCAACTATCTATAGGAGATAAGAGGTAAAAATGTCTACTGTCTGTAAGAGATAAGGAGGTAAAAATACCTGCTGTCCTGTCTGTAGAAGATAAGAGGGTAAAAAACGTTGTACAGGAAATGGAATCCACAAAATTCAAGAAGAAACCAGCGAGTGGACGGTCAAGACACGAGGAAGCCTTTAGAGACAGAAAAGCCCTGAGGACAACCGTCAACCGACATGTCATTTGTCTCCTGCCCGCAAACACATGGAAGTCTGTCTGGCTCTGCTGTCATTACTAGACCTCAGTCTTCTACCTCTTTCGGGTTCATCTTCCTCCGCCCCTGTGTCTGCTACAACTTCTTACTTGGGCTGTTTCTGGTCAATTTTATGTACAAGCGTTTCAATTTTCCAATTTGGAGAAATTATTTGTCGTTATTATTATTATTATTATTATTATTATTATTATTATTATTATTATTATTATTATTATTATTATTATTATTATTATTATTATTATTATTATTAGCCAAGAAATAATAATACGTATCAACATATTTTTGACGTGGTCAGACACTTCTGTAAAATTTTCCTTTATGCTCGAGAGATTAATTTTTTGTATTTCCTTACATGATAGATATATACAATGTTTGTAAGTTATAATAGAGAGAGAGAGAGAGGAGAGAGAGGAGAGAGAGAGAGAGAGAGAGAGAGGAGAGAGAGAGAGAGAGAAGAGAGAGTAACCTGTTGTCAGGTCCTACTGCGCATTATTACATTTGCATCCACCTTAAGCATACTTATCTCAAATCAGCCTTTACTTATACTACTGGCGCTGAAAGTTTCTACAACCATTGCTGTTGGGACAGGGTTTAAACTTGAGCATATGGTTATTAACTTAGACAGCTGCTGCTTTTTACCTTAGATTACCTTAAAACTTTTCCAATTTCCTTAAATTTAAAGATAATAAAACCGAAATTAACTTAAAATTACGTTGAACCATACAAATTACCTCAGACTAAGGGAACCACCTTAAAAGTTTAAACCTGGTCCTAACCGTGTTGAAATGACCCCTATAATTGGGTCCTTCCAAAAGGAAATATTAAAAAATGAAGGGAAATACGAGACGCAATGAGTGGGCATTAGCCACATTAAGATCATGATCAAATTCTCGAGATTGTTATTTTTGTCTTAACTTACTTCAAGAAATATTGCCATCTGGTGTCCCATGCAATTCTGAAAGCAGCCATAGCTCTCTTAAATCATACTGTGACCATGGAGTAATCTATAATAGAATGTATACAAATGTTGTTAATAGTTTATATATGACATGTCTGTTTTGACGTTATTTTTTTTAGAACGATTTATTGTTAATTTGTTCTCTTC
>NC_090735.1:1427057-1432057 GCF_036898095.1 Palaemon carinicauda
TTGAAAAAAAAAAACGCCTGGGAGTTAAGGGTTGGAAAGTTCCAAATAGCCTGGGGGTAAAAGGTATATATATATATATATATATATATATATATATACTGTATATGTATGTATGTATGATTATGTCCTTCCACTCCCGTATATATATATATATATATATATATATATATATATACATATACATATATATATATATATATATATACTGTATATGTATGTATGTATGATGTATGTCCTTCCACTCCCGTCTGTTATTGTCTTTCTATGCCAGTCCATACCTGAAAATTTTCTTAGCTTGTCGATCCATCGTCTTCTCTTTCTTCCCCTGCTTCGTTTGCAATCTCTAGGTACCCATTCTGTTAATCTTAATGTCCATCTATTGTCTATCATTTTCATTATATGTCCTGCCCTTGTCCATATCTTTTTCTCACGTTAGAATATCCTCTACTTAAGTTTGCTGTCGTATCCATGTTGCTCCTTTTCTGTGTCTTAGTGTTATTCCCATCATTGTGCATTTCATAGCTCTTTGAGTTGTAACTAGCTTATGTTCTAAGGCTTTAGTAAGAATCCAAGTTCCTAATGCATAAGTTAATACTGGTAGGACCATCGGATTGAATAATCTTCATTTTAGAGAAAGTGTCATTTTACTTTTCATAATCGCATTTTGTTTACCAAAATTTCTCCACTTCATGCTTATCCTTCCTTCTTTTGATTATATGTAGTCAAAATTCCGTTTGAATATGTATATATATATATATATATATATATATAGAGAGAGAGAGAGAGAGAGAGAGAGAGAGAGAGAGAGAGGTATGTGTGTTTGTATGTGTGTGTGTGGTGCCCTTCTTTTCAAATTTGAGTAACAACTTTCAGCATTATATGTTGTGTCTCAAAATGCCAGATTACTCTAAATCAATCAATCATGTACTATCTGTTATCTTTATTGCTCCTTTTATATCGTAGTATATCAAATTCTCTGAATATAACTAATTTGATACTCGTAGTTACTATCAGTCAAATTCGTATTCTATTAGATCGACCATTACTGTTCTTGAAATATTTTATTTTCATTGTTTATTCTTCTCTTGTAGTTTATTTATTTACTTGTTTCCTATCCTCACTGGGCTATTTTTCTCTGTTGGAGCCCTTGGGCTTATAGCATCTTGCTTTTCCAACTAGGGTTGTAGCCTAGCTTGTAATAATAATAATAATAATAATAATAATAATAATAATAATATTTGAGGGATTTTT
Organism: Palaemon carinicauda; assembly: GCF_036898095.1. NCBI lineage: Eukaryota > Metazoa > Arthropoda > Malacostraca > Decapoda > Palaemonidae > Palaemon > Palaemon carinicauda. The sequence continues at coordinate 1,428,309 of NC_090735.1, forward strand.
TATTCCTCATTGTACTTCATTTGTTAGATCTTGGAGATACTCAAAACATTCTGTGGTCAATGTATTTCACTTGTTCTAAGACATTGACCTTTAGGAGAGAGAGAGAGAGAGAGAGAGAGAGAGAGAGAGAGAGAGAGAGAGAGAGAGCATAATATAAAGCTTAACATGCTACGATACATTATTCATATTTAGTTGCCCATGTAAGCTTCGGTGTGCAAGCGCTAATGCATAATGGCGTATTTGCATCACAGTATTCAAATGATCCCGAAGAGCAGGAACACGGCTCTACAACAATAAAATTTATGAAATATTTGACCGTAAAAGACGGTCTGCCGCGCTTCACCGCTTCTCATCTCGGCCGGTGGAGAGCGACGGTTTTAGACCAGACCATGAATATTATCTTTCAGGGAGAACGACAGGGGGAGGGAGTTGAGAAGATTGGAAGGGGGGGGGGAGGAGGAGGACGGGAGAGAATACGTGAAAGAGAGGGAACATGCAGGGAAATGTTTAAATATCTCTCTCTCTCTTCTCTCTCTCTCTCTCTCTCTTCTCTCCTCTCTCTCTCTCTCTCTCTCTCTCTTCTTTTTAGGTTGTAATGTATTAAAACAGGTTCAAATAATGGATGAGAAACGATGCATGTATACTTACCTGTGCCTCTTTTCGTTAGTTTCTTTGGCCGCTGCAACCTCACCATCCTTGTGAGCTAAGGATAGGAGGTTCGTCGGAGCCTATAGGTCTATCTGCTGAGTCATCCACCAGCCATTGCCTGTCCCTCCTTGGTGCTGGCTTGGGTGGAGAGTGGTCTTGGGCGCTGATCATATGTAATATGGTCAGTCTCTAGGGCATTGTCCTGCTTTTATAGGGCAATATATTATTATTATTATTATTATTATTATTATTATTATTATTCTATCTCATTTTTCTTCCTCACGTTTTGTTAAAGTTTTTATAATTTATATAGGAGATATTTATTTTAATATTATTCTTAAAATATTTATTTTTTCCTTGTTTCCTTTCCTCACTGGGCTATTTTCCCTGTTGGAACCCCTGGGCTCATAGCGTTCTGCTTTTCCAACTAGGGTTGTAGCTTAGCAATTAATAAAAATAATGATATTATTATTATTATTATTATTATTATTATTATTATTATTAAAAGTTAGGCTATAATCCTAATTGGAAAAGTAAGATGCTATATGCCCAAGGGCTTCGACTGGGAAAAAATAGCCCAGTGAGGAAAGGAAACAAGGAAATAAATAATGTACAAGAGAAGAATAAACGATCAAAACAAAATATTTCACGAATAGTAACATATATATATATATATATATATATATATATATACACCTTTATACATTTATACCATGCATATACATGTGTGTTTAAGTATATTCCACATTGAATTATTTTCTTACCAGGGTGTAATTCCAGAAAAAAAAAACTACAAACCAGTCACTGTTGTATTCCCTGTTAATCGAAATATCGTCCTCTCTTAAGTGATAATTAAACTGCTTTCCTTACCCATCTTTACCCCAATGCTAACCTTTTTACAACCTCTGAAGCATACATCTTTACCGCAAGGTTAACCTTTTTACAACCTCGCAAGCATACTTCTTTACCCTAATGCTAACCTTTTTACAACCTCTCAAGCATACATCTTTACCCCAATGCTAACATTTTTAAAACCTCTAAAGCATACATCTTTACCCCAAGGCTAACCTTTTTACAACTTCTGAAGCATACATTTTTACCCCAAGCGTAACCTTTTTACAATCTCTGAAGCATACATCTTTACCCCAATGCTAACCTTTTTACAACCTCTGAAGCATACATTTACCCCAATGCTAACCTTTTTACAACCTCTCAAGCATACATCTTTACCCCAAGGCTAACCTTTTTACAACCTTTCAAGCATTCATCTTTACCCCAAGGCTAACCTTTTTACAACCTCTCAAGCATACATCTTTACCCCAAGGCTAACCCTTTTACAACCTCTGAAGCATACATCTTTACCCCAAGGCTAACCTTTTTACAACCTCTCAAGCATACATCTAACCCAAGGCTAACCTTTTTACAACCTCCCAAGCATACTTCTTTACCCTAATGCTAACCTTTTTACAACCTCCCAAGCATACATCTTTACCCCAAGGCTAACCTTTTTACACCTCTGAAGCATACATCTTTACCCCAAGGCTAACCCTTTTACAACCTCTCAAGCATACATCTTTACCCCAATGCTAACCTTTTTACAACCTCTCAATCATACATCTTTACCCCAAGGCTAACCTTTTTACAACCTCTGAAGCATACATCTTTACCCCAATGCTAACCTTTTTACAACCTCTGAAGCATACATTTACCCCAAGGCTAACCTTTTTACAACCTCTCAAGCATACATCTTTACCCCAAGGCTAACCTTTTTACAACCTCTCAAGCATACATCTTTACCCCAAGGCTAACCCTTTTACAACCTCTGAAGCATACATCTTTACCCCAAGGCTAACCTTTTTACAACCTCTCAAGCATACATCTTTACCCCAAGGCTAACCTTTTTACAACCTCCCAAGCATACTTCTTTACCCTAATGCTAACCTTTTTACAACCTCCCAAGCATACATCTTTACCCCAATTCTAACCTTTTTACAACCTCTGAAGCATACATCTTTACCCCAAGGCTAACCCTTTTACAACCTCTCAAGCATACATCTTTACCCCAATGCTAACCTTTTTACAACCTCTCAATCATACATCTTTACCCCAAGGCTAACCTTTTTACACCTCTCAAGCATACATCTTTACCCCAAGGCTAACCCTTTTACAACCTCTCAAGCATACATCTTTACCCCAATGCTAACCTTTTTACAACCTCTCAATCATACATCTTTACCCAGAGGCTAACCTTTTTACAACCTCTCAAGCATACATCTTTACCTCAAGGCTAACCTTTTTACAACCTCTCAAGCATACATCTTTACCCCAAGGCTAACCTTTTTACAACCTCTCAAGCATACATCTTTACCCCAAGGCTAACCTTTTTACAACCTCTCAAGCATACATCTTTACCCCAAGGCTAACCTTTTTACAACCTCTCAAGCATACATCTTTACCCCAAGGCTAACTTTTTACAACCTCTGAAGCATACATCTTTACCCCAAGGCTAACCTTTGTACAACCTCTCAAGCATACATCTTTACCCCAAGGCTAACCTTTTTACAAACTCCCAAGCATACTTCTTTACCCCAGTGCTAACCTTTTTACAACCTCTCAAGCATACACCTTTACCCGAAGGCTAACCTTTTTACAACCTCTCAAGCATACATCTTTACCCCAATGCTAACCTTTTTACAACCTCTCAAGCATACATCTTTACCCCAAGACTAACCTTTTTACAACTTCTCAAGCATACTTCTTTACCCCAATGCTAACCTTTTTACAACCTCTAAATCATACATCTTTACACCAAGGCTAACCTTTTTACAACCTCTCAAGCATACATCTTTACCCCAAGGCTAACCATTTTACAACCTCTCAATTATACATCTTTACCCCAAGGCTAACCGTTTTACAACCTCCCAAGCATACTTCTTTACCCCAATGCTAACCTTTATACAACCTCTCAAGCATACATCTTTACCCCAATGCTAACCTTTTTACAACCTCTCAAGCATCCATCTTTACCCCAAGGCTAACCTTATTACAACCTTCCAAACATACTTCTTTACCCCAATGCTAACCTTTTTACAACCTCTCAA
>NC_090735.1:1434557-1442057 GCF_036898095.1 Palaemon carinicauda
GGGTAGTGCCATAGCCTCCGTACCATGCCTCCCACTGTCTTGGATTAGAGTTCTCATGCTTGAGGGTGCACTTGGACAAGCTTCTCTCTCTCTCTCTCTCTCTCTCTCTCTCTCTCTCTCTCTCTCTCTCTCTCTCTCTCTCTCTCTCTCTGTAGCAATTTCTTTACATACAAAATAGCAAAGACTTTGTGCCAATAGGCGTATGAAGAGATAGTGGTGATGATGATGATATCAAATGTGAAGCTTAAGATAGATATGACTGGCGAAATCTAATTGAGGCCCTTTGCGTCAATAGGCGTAGGAGGTGATGGTGATAATGATGATAATATTTCACACTTTTAAGTGGGCTCCACAAGGTTCTAGAAGATTTAGAAGACCCAGGGCTACATGGCTGAGGACTATGAAGCGTGATGTAGGAGACGATGAATGGGGAAGTATTGATTTAAAAGCTCAAGATAGAGACGACTAACGAAATCTAACTGGGGTCCTTTTTGCGTCAATAGGCGTAGGAGGAGATGATGATGACAGTTGAAGACTTTGTCGATGTAAAGATCTGGATCTTAATGAAACGCTTTCCTTGACCTACTCACAATCATACTTTTTGAGTTTTGGTAGGGTTCAATTTCGTCCCCTATAATTTTCACCGTGCAACTTATTTTAGCTAATGCTGTTACTCTACATGCAAATTCGGATAGGTGTGTTGTTGCAGAGGAAGTGTGTGATGGTAGGAGCCAGTTCCTGAAATATAAGTACAGCAGCAACTAAAAAGTTACAAGGAGTTACAAGGGTTTTGTGTCTCAGACTCTGTAGTCCATCTGCGGAGACTCCATTTTGGTCTTGGGTAGAGCGATTTTGTTTAAACGTTTATCGAATTTTTATGATCTTGTCTAACTTATTCTTGAATTCGTTTACCGTGTTACTGTTCACTACATCTGCTGAAAGTCTGTTCTATGTATTTGCTATTTTATATATTAAAAAATTACCCCCTTAGTTACAAGGAGTTACAAGGATTTTGGATGTCTCAAAGACTGTAGTCTATTTGCGGAGACTCCATTTGCTCTGGGATAGAGCGGATTAGTTTAATCGTTAAGAGAGTTGTTGTGATCTTGTCTAACTTATTCTTGAATTCGTTTACCGTGTTACTATTCACTACATCCGCTGGAAGTCTGTTCCATGCATTTGCTATTTTGTATGTAAAGAAACCGCAAAGAGAGAGAGAGAGAGAGAGAGAGAGAGAGAGAGAGAGAGAGAGAGAGAGAGAGAGAGAGAGAGAGAGAGAGAGAGAGAGAGAGGAGGGGGCAGAGTGACTAATGCCCATGTTTAAAATACCTTAAAGGCTCTTGGGTACGAATGAGCGGACGCATTTTTCTTTCATTTCCTTCATCCTTTTTCACTTTTTTTTATTTATTTATTTATTTTTTTTTGTAAAGCAAAGGTGGCTTCCTATTTGACGAGCGCAAACGGACAGTGTTCGAACCTCCTTTGTGTATTTTTTATGAGAACACCTTTTCCTCTCCTTGTGCAGTTGGGATCTTGTTTTGTGAATCACGAGCAGACTGATCAGGGGAAAGGACTGATTGACCTGAAGTTACGGGTCCGATAAATATCTAGAACTAACGAAAAATAATCCATAAAATTGAATAAATTCTTAAAAGGAAAACTTGAGTATTTGTATTAAAAGGAATGGATGTTATAAGTAAGAAAAGTATATGTTAAATTACCATTTTATTATAAATGTGGTGAAAGTATTGACAGTGATAGAATGAAAGTCAGAACTTTTCCATGAATCCCTGACATTAAGAAAATTTTAACCACCAGAGTTAAAACGTTTAAAGGCTTAAAGGCCCCTTCTCCACCAAAGCTAGGACCAAGGAGGGCCAGGCAATGGCTGCTGATGACTCAGCAGATAGACCTATAGACTCCCCCAAACCCCCCATCCTTAGCTCACAAGGATGGTAAGGATGCAGTGACCAAAGAAACAAACGAGTCTGAGCAGGACTCGAACCCCAGTCTGGCGTTCACCAGTCAGGGACGTTACCACATCGGCCACCACAACCCTGTATATTATTTTGAACGATTGAGGAATTTTCGAGTTAGAGTAAATTGGCGCTGAATATCGAAGCAGTTCTAGTAGCCAGGCCTTCTCCACTATGAGGCTCAATACTACACTGTATTCTAGATGTTTTATTCCAGTTGTGGAATGAACTTCCTAATCGGGTAGTTGAATCGGTAGAACTTCATAAGTTCAAACTTGCAGCAAAGGTTTTTATGTTGAACAGGCTGACATAAGTCTTTTTATAGTTTATATATGACATATCTGTTTTTGACGTTGTTACTGTTTTTAGAATATTCTACTTTATTTGATCATTACTTTTCATATCGTTTATTTATTTCCTTATGATCTTTCTTCACTGGGCTATTTTCACTTTTGGCTTATAGCATATTGCTTTATCAGCCCAATGAGTCAATGCTAAAAATTAAATCAAATATATAGTAAATATAACGGTTAAAAATAAGAAAATTATGAGGTAAGATCTTGTAATAAATAGAAATTTAATCTCATCTTTAAAATCTTTGTTTCTTAAAGAAAGCAAGGGCTAATAATAATAATAATAATAATAATAATAATAATAATAATAATAATAATAATAATAATAAATAATGATAATAATAATAATAATAATAATAATAACAACAACAACAACGACGAAAGATTATGAAAGAGAATTAAGAATCTCCGTCAAACTAAAAGTTACAACCCGAGGGCGAACCCGGGAAAGCAGAAGAAAGTTAAGATGTGGAAAGAAAGTGGACTGATATAGCCTTCCACTGTCTTGGATTAGAGTTCTCTTGCTTGAGGGTGCACTTGGACAAGCTCACTCTCTCTCTCTCTCTCTCTCTCTCTCTCTCTCTCTCTCTCTCTCTCTCTCTCTCTCTCTCTCTCTCTCTCTCTCTCTCTCCTGTTTATTTCAAGTTTTTATAGTTTATATATAAAAGATCTAATTTAATGTTGTTACAGTTCGTAATATATTTTAATTTTCCTTGTTTCCTTTCCTCACTGGGCTATTTTCCCTGTTGGGGCCCCTGAGCTTATAGCATCCTGTTTTTCCAACTAGGGTTGTAGCTTAGCAAGTAATATTAATAATAATAAATAATAAGGTGCAACCCTCTGTTTATACAATCGGTAGAAATATTTATGCAAATGTAAGTCTATTAAGCTCTGTCTAATTATCTATAGCTTATATTATAAGTAATAAACACTTGTATTTCAAGCAGGGCAATGCCCTAGAGACGGACCATATACATACATATGATCAGCGCCCAAGCTCTCTCTTCACCCAAGCTAGGACCAAGGAGGGCCAGAGTCTGTAGAATCTGCAGTTTTAGAAAATGTATCATTCTGAATATAACTCTTGAAAACAATTGGCCTATACAAAAATATAAAAAACAAATTCTTGTACTTTTTGTACGTTCTCTGTAGCATTGTAGAATAGGCTCTTTAGCTATGGTAAGCAGCTCTGCTAGGAGAAGGATACTCTAAAATCAAACCATTGTTCTCTAGTCTTGGGTAGTGTCATAGCCTTAATCCATAGTCTTCCGATTTCTTGGTTTAGAGTTCCCTTGCTTGAGACTACACTAAAGCGCACTATTCTATCTGTTTTTTTTTTTTATTATTATTATTTCCTTTTCTCACTGGGCCATTTTCTCTGTTGAAGCCCTCGGGCGTATATCATCTTGCTTTTCCAGTTAGGATTGATGCGTAATAATAATAATAATAATAATAATAATAATGATATCATCGCCTTTTGATATGTCATAAAACTAAATTGTCCATTCTTTATCCTGTCCCTTATACCACATGTCTGTTCGGCTTTCTGTCCGTTTGGCACCTTATTTTCGGCCACTTGTCTTTCGACAGAAGTGCATTTGGCATCATGTCAAGACTCCCGTACCACTTTGAAATTCCCATTTGAATAACGCCAAGTCTAATCGTCAGTTAGTGCTTTCGCAATCCATGTGACCTGACCTCTAAGAGCTGAACCCTATAAAACAAACCGAGTGAAAACAAACAAATAAGAGTTTGCCTCATTACTGAAATCTTCTGGACAACCACGCCAAGGTCATTTGTATTGGATATCGTGGGAGACACCCAGATGATCTTTTAAGAAAAATTTTGAAATGGGAGACACCCAGATGTTCTTTTAAGAGGAATTTTGAAACGGGAGGCACCCAGATGTTCTTTTAAGAGGAATTTTGAAATCAGAGACACCCAGATGTTCTTTTAAGAGGAATTTTGAAATGGGAGACACCCAGATGTTCTTTTAAGAAGAATTTTGAAATGGGAGACACCGAGATGTTCTTTTAAGAGGAATTTTGAAATGGGAGACACCCAGATGTTCTTTTAATAAGAATTTTGAAATAAGAGACACCCAGATGTTCTATTCAGAAGAATTTTGAAATGGGAGACACCCAGTTCTTTTAAGAAGAATTTTGAAATAAGAGACACCAAGATGTTCTATTAAGAAGAATTTTGAAATGGGAGACACCCGGATGTTCTTTCAAGAGGAATTTTGAAATGGGAGACAACCAGATGTTCTTTTAAGAGGAATTTTGAAATGGGAGACACCCAGATGTTCTTTTAAGAAGAATTTTGAAATGGGAGACACCCAGATGTTCTTTTAAGAGGAATTTTGAAATGGGAGACACCCAGATGTTCTTTTAATAAGAATTTTGAAATAAGAGACACCCAGATGTTCTATTAAGAATAATTTTAAAATGGGAGACACCCAGTTCTTTTGAGAAGAATTTTGAAATAAGAGACACCCAGATGTTCTATTAAGAAGAATTCTGAAATGGGAGACATCCGGATGTTCTTTCAAGAGGAATTTTGAAATGGGAGACAACCAGATGTTCTTTTAAGAGGAATTTTGAAATGGGAGACACCCAGATGTTCTTTTAAGAGGAATTTTGAAATAGGAGACACCCAGATGTTCTTTTAAGAACAATTTTGAAATGGGAGACACCCAGATGTTCTTTTAAGAGGAATTTTGAAATGGGAGACACCCAGATGTTCTTTTAAGAGGAATTTTGAAATGGGAGACACCCAGATGCTCTTTTAAGAAGAATTTTGAAATCAGAGACACCCAGATGTTCTTTTAAGAGGAATTTTGAAATGGGAGACACCCAGTTGTTCTTTTAAGAGGAATTTTGAAATGGGAGACACCCAGATGTTCTTTTAAGAGGAATTTTGAAATGGGAGACACCCAGATGCTCTTTTAAGAAGAATTTTGAAATCAGAGACACCCAGATGTTCTTTTAAGAGGAATTTTGAAATGGGAGACACCCAGATGTTCTTTTAAGAAGAATTTTGAAATGGGAGACACCCAGATGTTCTTTTAAGAGGAATTTTGAAATGGGAGACACCCACATGTTCTTTTAAGAGGAATTTTGAAATGGGAGACACCCAGTTGTTCTTTTAAGAAGAATTTTGAAATCAGAGACACCCAGATGTTCTTTTAAGAAGAATTTTGAAATCGGAGACACCCAGATGTTCTTTTAAGAGGAATTTTTAAATGGGAGACACCCAGTTGTTCTTTTAAGAGGAATTTTGAAATGGGAGACACCCAGATGTTCTTTTAAGAGGAATTTTGAAATGGGAGACACCCAGATGTTCTTTTAAGAGGAATTTTGAAATGGGAGACACCCAGTTGTTCTTTTAAGAGGAATTTTGAAATGGGAGACACCCAGATGTTCTTTTAAGAGGAATTTTGAAATGGGAGACACCCAGATGTTCTTTTAAGAGGAATTTTGAAATGGGAGACACCCAGTTGTTCTTTTAAGAAGAATTTTGAAATCAGAGACACCCAGATGTTCTTTTAAGAAGAATTTTGAAATCGGAGACACCCAGATGTTCTTTTAAGAGGAATTTTGAAATGGGAGACACCCAGTTGTTCTTTTAAGAGGAATTTTGAAATGGGAGACACCCAGATGTTCTTTTAAGAGGAATTTTGAAATGGGAGACACCCAGATGTTCTTTTAAGAGGAATTTTGAAATGGGAGACACCCAGATGTTCTTTTAATAAGAATTTTGAAATAAGAGACACCCAGATGTTCTATTCAGAAGAATTTTGAAATGGGAGACACCCAGATGTTCTTTTAAGAGGAATTTTGAAATGGGAGACACCCAGATGTTCTTTTAAGAAGAATTTTGAAATGGGAGACACCCAGATGTTCTTTTAATAAGAATTTTGAAATAAGAGACACCCAGATGTTCTATTAAGAATAATTTTGAAATGGGAGACACCCAGTTCTTTTAAGAAGAATTTTGAAATAAGAGACACCCAGATGTTCTATTAAGAAGAATTCTGAAATGGGAGACATCCGGATGTTCTTTCAAGAGGAATTTTGAAATGGGAGACACCCAGATGTTCTTTTAATAAGAATTTTGAAATAAGAGACACCCAGATGTTCTATTAAGAATAATTTTGAAATGGGAGACACCCAGTTCTTTTAAGAAGAATTTTGAAATAAGAGACACCCAGATGTTCTATTAAGAAGAATTCTGAAATGGGAGACATCCGGATGTTCTTTCAAGAGGAATTTTGAAATGGGAGACAACCAGATGTTCTTTTAAGAGGAATTTTGAAATGGGAGACACCCAGATGTTCTTTTAAGAGGAATTTTGAAATAGGAGACACCCAGATGTTCTTTTAAGAACAATTTTGAAATGGGAGACACCCAGATGTTCTTTTAAGAGGAATTTTGAAATGGGAGACACCCAGATGTTCTTTTAAGAGGAATTTTGAAATGGGAGACACCCAGATGTTCTTTTAAGAGGAATTTTGAAATGGGAGACACCCAGTTGTTCTTTTAAGAAGAATTTTGAAATGGGAGACACCCAGATGTTCTTTTAAGAGGAATTTTGAAATGGGAGACACCCAGATGTTCTTTTAAGAGGAATTTTGAAATGGGAGACACCCAGTTTTTCTTTTAAGAAGAATTTTGAAATCAGAGACACCCAGATGTTCTTTTAAGAGGTATTTTGAAATGGGAGACACCCAGATGTTCTTTTAAGAAGAATTTTGAAATGGGAGACACCCAGATGTTCTTTTAAGAGGAATTTTGAAATGGGAGACACCCAGATGTTCTTTTAAGAAGAATTTTGAAATCGGAGACACCCAGATGTTCTTTTAAGAGGAATTTTGAAATGGGAGACACCCAGATGTTCTTTTAAGAGGAATTTTGAAATCGGAGACACCCAGATGTTCTTTTAAGAAGAATTTTGAAATGGGAGACACCCAGATGTTCTTTTAAGAGGAATTTTGAAATGGGAGACACCCAGATGTTCTTTTAAGAAGAATTTTGAAATCGGAGACACCCAGATGTTCTTTTAAGAGGAATTTTGAAATGGGAGACACCCAGATGTTCTTTTAAGAAGAATTTTGAAATGGGAGACACCCAGATGTTCTTTTAAGAGGAATTTTGAAATGGGAGACACCC
>NC_090735.1:1449557-1450662 GCF_036898095.1 Palaemon carinicauda
ATGGACGCAACATGGGAGACCTAGGATTTCGAAATGGGGAACTTTTAGATGGTAGAAATGTTCCCTATGGACCGCAACATGAGAGACCTAGGATTTCGAAATGGGGAACTTTTAGATGGTAGAAATGTTCCCTATGGACGCAACATGGGGAGACCTAGAATTTCGAAATGGGGAACATTTAGATGGTAGAAAATGTTTCCCTATGGACGCAACATGAGAGACCTAGGATTTGTAAATGGGGAACTTTTAGATGGTAGAAATTGTTCCCTATGGACGCAACATGGGAGACCTAGGATTTCGAAATGGGGAACTTTTAGATGGTAGAAATGTTCCCTATGGACGCAACATGGGAGACCTAGGATTTCGAAATGGGGAACTTTTAGATGGTAGAAATGTTCCCTATGGACGCACACATGGGAGACCTAGGATTTCGAAATGGGGGAACTTTTAGATGGTAGAAATGTTCCCTATGGACGCAACATGGGAGGACCTAGGATTTCGAAATGGGGAACTTTTAGATGGTAGAAATGTTCCCTATGGACGCAACATGGGAGACCTAGGATTTCGAAATGGGGACCTTTTAGATGGTAGATCCTAGGATTTCAAAATGGAGACCTTTTAGATGGTAGAAATGTTCCCTATGGACGCAACATGGGAGACCTAGGATTTCGAAATGGGGAACTTTTAGATGGTAGAAATGTTCCCTATGGACGCAGCATGGGAGACCTAGGATTTCGAAATGGGGGACCTTTTAGATGGTAGAGTTTTTAAGGATGCAATACCTCAGGAGACCTAGTATTTCTAAATTAGGACCATTTAGAAGGCAGCAGCGTGCTTGTAAATTTTTATGTTTTATGTAGAGATTAATTGAGTTGATTGAATTGCCTGATTAAAAAGTTTTAAGGATGCAATACAGAAGAACTTAAATTTCTAAAATGGAGACCATTTAGATGGCAGAAGCGTGAAGCGTAAATTTTACGTTTTATGTAGAGATTATTTGAATTGCCTGATTAAAGAGATTTTAGGGACGCAACACGGGAGAACCTTAAATTTCTAAATGGGGACTATTTAGATGACAGAAGCGTTCTACGTAAATTTTCATATT
>NC_090735.1:1451162-1471162 GCF_036898095.1 Palaemon carinicauda
ATCTTTACCCCAATGCTAACCTTTTTACAACCTCTCAAGCACACATCTTTACCCCAATGCTAACCTTTTTACAACCTCTCAAGCATACATCTTTACCCCAATGCTAACCTTTTTACAACCTCTCAAGCATACATCTTTACCCCAATGCTAACCTTTTTACAACCTCTCAAGCATACATCTTTACCCCAATGCTAACCTTTTTACAACCTCTCAAGCATACATCTTTACCCCAATGCTAACCTTTTTACAACCTCTCAAGCATACATCTTTACCCCAATGCTAACCTTTTTACAACCTCTCAAGCACACATCTTTACCCCAATGCTAACCTTTTTACAACCTCTCAAGCATACATCTTTACCCCAATGCTAACCTTTTTACAACCTCTCAAGCACACATCTTTACCCCAATGCTAACCTTTTTACAACCTCTCAAGCATACATCTTTACCCCAATGCTAACCTTTTTACAACCTCTCAAGCATACATCTTTACCCCAATGCTAACCTTTTTACAACCTCTCAAGCATACATCTTTACCCCAATGCTAACCTTTTTACAACCTCTCAAACACACATCTTTACCCCAATGCTAACCTTTTTACAACCTCTCAAGCATACATCTTTACCCCAATGCTAACCTTTTTACAACCTCTCAAGCACACATCTTTACCCCAATGCTAACCTTTTTACAACCTCTCAAGCATACATCTTTACCCCAATGTTAACCTTTTTACAACCTCTCAAGCACACATCTTTACCCCAATGCTAACCTTTTTACAACCTCTCAAGCATACATCTTTACCCCAATGTTAACCTTTTTACAACCTCTCAAGCACACATCTTTACCCCAATGCTAACCTTTTTACAACCTCTCAAGCATACATCTTTACCCCAATGTTAACCTTTTTACAACCTCTCAAGCACACATCTTTACCCCAATGCTAACCTTTTTACAACCTCTCAAGCGCACATCTTTACCCCAATGCTAACCTTTTTACAACCTCTCAAGCACATATCTTTACCCCAATGCTAACCTTTTTACAACTTCTCAAGCATACATCTTCACCCCAATGCTAACCTTTTTACAACCTCTCAAGCACATATCTTTACCCCAATGCTAACCTTTTTACAACTTCTCAAGCATACATCTTCACCCCAATGCTAACCTTTTTACAACCTCTCAAGCACATATCTTTACCCCAATGCTAACCTTTTTACAACCTCTCAAGCATACATCTTTACCCCAATGCTAACCTTTTTACAACCTCTCAAGCACATATCTTTACCCCAATGCTAACTTTTTTACAACCTCTCAAGCACATATCTTTACCCCAATGCTAACCTTTTTACAACCTCTCAAGCACACATCTTTACTCCAATGCTAACCTTTTTACAACCTCTCAAGCACATATCTTTACCCCAATGCTAACCTTTTTACAACCTCTCAAGCACATATCTTTACCCCAATGCTAACCTTTTTACAACCTCTTAAGCACATATCTTTACCCCAATGCTAACCTTTTTACAACCTCTCAAGCATACATCTTTACCCCAATGCTAACCTTTTTACAACCTCTCAAGCATACATCTTTACCACAATGATAACCTTTTTACAACCCCTCAAGCATACATCTTTACCCCAATGCTAACCTTTTTACAACCTCTCAAGCATACATCTTTACCACAATGCTAACCTTTTTACAACCTCTCAAGCACACATCTTTACCCCAATGTTAACCTTTTTACAACTTCTCAAGCATACATCTTTACCCCAATGTTAACCTTTTTACAACTTCTCAAGCATACATCTTTACCCCAATGCTAACCTTTTTACAACCTCTAAAGCACACATCTTTACCCCAATGCTAACCTTTTTACAACTTCTCAAGCATACATCTTTACCCCAATGTTAACCTTTTTACAACTTCTCAAGCATACATCTTTACCCCAATGCTAACCTTTTTACAACCTCTAAAGCACACATCTTTACCCCAATGCTAACCTTTTTACAACTTCTCAAGCATACATCTTTACCCCAATGTTAACCTTTTTACAACTTCTCAAGCATACATCTTTACCCCAATGCTAACCTTTTTACAACCTCTAAAGCACACATCTTTACCCCAATGCTAACCTTTTTACAACTTCTCAAGCATGCATCTTTACCCCAATGTTAACCTTTTTACAACTTCTCAAGCATACATCTTTACCCCAATGCTAACCTTTTTACAACCTCTAAAGCACACATCTTTACCCCAATGCTAACCTTTTTACAACTTCTCAAGCATACATCTTTACCCAATGTTAACCTTTTTACAACTTCTCAAGCATACATCTTTACCCCAATGTTAACCTTTTTACAACTTCTCAAGCATACATCTTTACCCCAATGCTAACCTTTTTAGAACCTCTCAAGCACATATCTTTACCCCAATGCTAACCTTTTTACAACCTCCCAAGCACACATCTTTACCCCAATGCTAACCTTTTTACAACCTCCCAAGCACACATCTTTACCCCAATGCTAACCTTTTTACAACCTCTCAAGCATACATCTTTACTCCAATGCTAACCTTTTTACAACCTCTCAAGCATACATCTTTACCACAATGCTAACCTTTTTACAACCTCTCAAGCCCACATCTTTACCCCAATGCTAACCTTTTTACAACCTCCCAAGCACACATCTTTACCCCAATGCTAACCTTTTTACAACCTCTCAAGCACACATCTTCACCCCAATGCTAACCTTTTTACAACCTCCCAAGCACACATCTTTACCCCAATGCTAACCTTTTTACAACCTCTCAAGCACACATCTTTACCCCAATGCTAACCTTTTTACAACCTCTCAAGCACACATCTTTACCCCAATGCTAACCTTTTTACAACCTCTCAAGCACACATCTTTACCCCAATGCTAACCTTTTTACAACCTCTCAAGCACACATCTTTACCCCAATGCTAACCTTTTTACAACCTCTCAAGCACACATTTTTTCCCCCAATGCTAACCTTTTTACAACCTCCCAAGCACACATCTTTACCCCAATGCTAACCTTTTTACAACATCCCAAGCACACATCTTTACCCGAATGCTAACCTTTTTACAACCTCCCAAGCACACATCTTTACCCCAATGCTAACCTTTTTACAACCTCTCAAGCACACATCTTTACCCCAATGCTAACCTTTTTACAACCTCTCAAGCACACATCTTTACCCCAATGCTAACCTTTTTACAACCTCTAAAGCACACATCTTTACCCCAATGCTAACCTTTTTACAACCTCTCAAACACACATTTTACCCCAGTGCTAATCTTTTTACAACCTCTCAAGCACACATCTTTACCCCAATGCTAACCTTTTTACAACCTCCCAAGCACACATCTTTACCCCAATGCTAACCTTTTTTCAACCTCTCAAGCACACATCTTTACCCCAATGCTAACCTTTTTACAACCTCCCAAGCACACATCTTTACCCCAATGCTAACCTTTTTACAACATCCCAAGCACACATCTTTACCCGAATGCTAACCTTTTTACAACCTCCCAAGCACACATCTTTACCCCAATGCTAACCTTTTTACAACCTCCCAAGCACACATCTTTACCCCAATGCTAACCTTTTTACAATCTCCCAAGCATACATCTTTACCCCAATGCTAACCTTTTTACAACCTCCCAAGCATACATCTTTACCCCAATGCTAACCTTTTTACAACCTCTCAAGCACACATCTTTACCCCAATGTTAACCTTTTTACAACCTCTCAAGCATACATTTTTACCCCAATGCTAACCTTTTTACAACCTCTCAAGCACACATTTTTACCCCAATGCTAACCTTTTTACAACATCCCAAGCATACATCTTTACCCCAATGCTAACCTTTTTACAACCTCTCAAGCACACATTTTTACCCCAATGCTAACCTTTTTACAACCTCTCAAGCACACATTTTTACCCCAATGCTAACCTTTTTACAACATCCCAAGCATACATCTTTACCCCAATGCTAACCTTTTTACAACCTCTCAAGCATACATCTTTACCCCAATGCTAACCTTTTTACAACCTCTCAAGCATACATCTTTACCCCAATGCTAACCTTTTTACAACATCCCAAGCATACATCTTTACCCCAATGCTAACCTTTTTACAACCTCTCAAGCATACATCTTTACCCCAATGCTAACCTTTTTACAACCTCCCAAGCACACATCTTTACCCCAATGCTAACCTTTTTACAACCTCTCAAGCACACATCTTTACCCCAATGTTAACCTTTTTACAACCTCTCAAGCATACATTTTTACCCCAATGCTAACCTTTTTACAACCTCTCAAGCACACATTTTTACCCCAATGCTAACCTTTTTACAACATCCCAAGCACACATTTTTACCCCAATGCTAACCTTTTTACAACATCCCAAGCATACATCTTTACCCCAATGCTAACCTTTTTACAACCTCTCAAGCACACATCTTTACCCCAATGCTAACCTTTTTACAACCTCTCAAGCATACATCTTTACCCCAATGCTAACCTTTTTACAACATCCCAAGCATACATCTTTACCCCAATGCTAACCTTTTTACAACATCCCAAGCATACATCTTTACCCCAATGTTAACCTTTTTACAACCTCTCAAGCACACATCTTTACCCCAATGCTAACCTTTTTACAACCTCTCAAGCACACATCTTTACCCCAATGCTAACCTTTTTACAACCTCTCAAGCATACATCTTTACCCCAATGCTAACCTTTTTACAACCTCTCAAGCACACATCTTTACCCCAATGCTAACCTTTTTACAACTTCTCAAGCATACATCTTTACCCCAATGCTAACCTTTTTACAACCTCCCAAGCATACATCTTTACCCCAATGCTAACCTTTATACAACCTCTCAAGCACACATCTTTACCCCAATGCTAACCTTTTTACAACCTCCCAAGCATACATCTTTACCCCAATGCTAACCTTTTTACAACTTCTCAAGCATGCATCTTTACCCCAATGCTAACCTTTATACAACCTCTCAAGCATACATCTTTACCCCAATGCTAACCTTTTTACAACCTCCCAAGCATACATCTTTACCCCAATGCTAACCTTTATACAACTTCTCAAGCACACATCTTTACCCCAATGCTAACCTTTTTACAACCTCTAAAGCACACATCTTTACCCCAATGCTAACCTTTTTACAACCTCTCAAGCACACATCTTTACCCCAATGCTAACCTTTTTACAACCTCTCAAGCATAAATCTTTACCCCAATGCTAACCTTTATACAACCTCTCAAACACACATCTTTACCCCAGTGCTAACCTTTTTACAACCTCTCAAGCATACATCTTTACCCCAATGCTAACCTTTTTACAACCTCTCAAACACACATTTTTACCCCAGTGCTAACCTTTTTACAACCTCTCAAGCATACATCTTTACCCCAATGCTAACCTTTTTACAACCTCTCAAGCATACATCTTTACCCCAGTGCTAACCTTTTTACAACCTCTCAAGCACACATCTTTACCCCAATGCTAACCTTTTTACAACCTCTCAAGCATACATATTTACCCCAATGCTAACCTTTTTACAACCTCTCAAGCACACATCTTTACCCCAATGCTAACCTTTTTACAACCTCTCAAGCATACATATTTACCCCAATGCTAACCTTTTTACAACCTCTCAAGCACACATCTTTACCCCAATGCTAACCTTTTTACAACCTCTCAAGCATACATCTTTACCCCAATGCTAACCTTTTTACAACCTCTCAAGCACACATCTTTACCCCAATGCTAACCTTTTTACAACCTCTCAAGCACACATCTTTACCCCAATGCTAACCTTTTTACAACCTCCCAAGCACACATCTTTACCCCAATGCTAACCTTTTTACAACCTCCCAAGCATACATCTTTACCCCAATGCTAACCTTTTTACAACCTCTCAAGCACACATCTTTACCGCAATGCTAACCTTTTTACAACCTCTCAAGCATACATCTTTACCCCAATGTTAACCTTTTTACAACCTCTCAAGCATACATCTTTACCCCAATGCTAACCTTTTTACAACCTCTCAAGCACACATCTTTACCCCAATGTTAACCTTTTTACAACCTCTCAAGCATACATCTTTACCCCAATGCTAACCTTTTTACAACCTCTCAAGCACACATCTTTACCCCAATGCTAACCTTTATACAACCTCTCAAGCACACATCTTTACCCCAATGCTAACCTTTTTACAACCTCCCAAGCACATATCTTTACCCCAATGCTAACCTTTTTACAACCTCTCAAGCACACATCTTTACCCCAATGCTAACCTTTTTACAACCTCTCAAGCACACATCTTTACCCCAATGCTAACCTTTTTACAACCTCCCAAGCACATATCTTTACCCCAATGCTAACCTTTTTACAACCTCCCAAGCACACATCTTTACCCCAATGCTAACCTTTTTACAACCTCTCAAGCACACATCTTTACCCCAATGCTAACCTTTTTACAACCTCTCAAGCACACATCTTTACCCCAATGCTAACCTTTTTACAACCTCTCAAGCACATATCTTTACCCCAAAGCTAACCTTTTTACAACCTCCCAAGCACACATCTTTACCCCAATGCTAACCTTTTTACAAACTCTCAAGCACACATCTTTACCCCAATGCTAACCTTTTTACAACCTCTCAAGCATACATCTTTACCCCAATGCTAACCTTTTTACAGCCTCTCAAGCACACATCTTTACCCCAATGCTAACCTTTTTGCAACCTCTCAAGCACACATCTTTACCCCAATGCTAACCTTTTTACAACCTCTCAAGCACACATCTTTACCCCAATGCTAACCTTTTTACAACCTCCCAAGCATACATCTTTACTCCAATGCTAACCTTTTTACAACCTCCCAAGCATACATCTTTACTCCAATGCTAACCTTTTTACAACCTCTCAAGCATACATCTTTACCCCAATGCTAACCTTTTTACAACCTCTCAAGCATACATCTTTACCCCAATGCTAACCTTTTTACAACCCCTCAAGCATACATCTTTACCCCAATGCTACCCTTTTTACAACCTCCCAAGCATACATCTTTACCCCAATGCTAACCTTTATACAACTTCTCAAGCATATTCCACATAAAACCCCCATAAGCTATGCAAAACAGTTCATCTCAACAGCCTCAACCTTTTTAATATACATCCATACCTTACTTCCATAAAGGGGAGTTGGTTCACAACAATTTAAATCTCGTTCCAATATTTTGCACATCTCCTTCTACCTTCTTTGCGTGTCCCATCTTGTGACTTACCAATGGTCTCATTTGTATGTCATTTGATATATTTACTCTTAGTTACTTGAATGAATCTACCTCTCAATCTTCCGCTCACCATTCTCATATTCGAGATATATACTGTATATATATATATATATATATATATATATATATATATATATGGATATACATATATGTGTATATATATACACACATATACATATATGTGTATATATATGTACATATGTATATACTGTATATATATACATATACACACACACACACACACATATATATATATATATATATATATATATATAAAGCGTTGGCATTATAAAAATCAGTAAGTTCATTCAGTGAGTTATGATTAGAGGAAATTTTATTTTATTTAGAACAATTATATCACCAAAAACAGCAAAATATAATATAGAAAAACTCTTTTTATTCATCCAATATATAACAAAAAGATTTTTTTTAATCCATACTATTTGCAGCATTAATTTCTCCGTCTCTTCTTAGAACGTTCTCTTGGGCCTATAAACCAACGGGCGACTACAAAAGAGAACAGGTCAAGTATAGGATATCTTCATTATAAGTCATTCTGATGCTCGATTCTAAAAAGGATTTGAATATCTAAATCAAATCTCTCTCTCTCTCTCTCTCTCTCTCTCTCTCTCTCTCTCTCCCCTAGTATTGGGTAGTGCCATAGCCTCCGTACCGTGGCCTTCCACTGTCTTGGATTAGAGTTCTCTTGCTTGAGGGTACACTTCGACAAGCTGTTCTCTCTCTCTCTCTCTCTCTCTCTCTCTCTCTCTCTCTCTCTCTCTCTCTCTCTCCTAGTCTTGGGTAGTGCCATAGCCTCCGTACCGTGGCCTTCCACTGTCTTGGATTAGAGATTTCTTGCTTGAGGGTGCACTTGGACAAGCTGTTCTCTCTCTCTCTCTCTCTCTCTCTCTCTCTCTCTCTCTCTCTCTCTCTCTCTCTCTCTGTAGCAATTTCTTTACGTACAAAATAGCAAAGACTTTGTGTCAATATGCGTATGAAGAGGTGGTGATGATGATGATGATGATGATGATGATGACATCAAAGGTGAATTGATTTAAAAGCTCAAGATATAGATGAGTGCCGAAATCTAATTGAGGCCCTTTGCGTCAATAGGCGTAGGAGGTGATGGTGATAATGATGATAATATTTCACACGTTTAACTGGGCTCCACAAGGCACTAGAAGATTTAGGAGACCCAGGGCTACATGGCTGAGGACTATGAAGCGTGAAGTAGGAGACGATGAATGGAGAAGTATAGAATTAAAAGCTCAAGATAGAGACGACTGACGAAAGCTAACTGGGGTCCTTTGGCGTCAATAGGCGTAGGAGGTGATGGTGATAATGATGATAATATTTCACACGTTTAACTGGGCTCCACAAGGCACTAGAAGATTTAGGAGACCCAGGGCTACATGGCTGAGGACTATGAAGCGTGAAGTAGGAGACGATGAATGGAGAAGTATTGATTTAAAAGCTCAAGATAGAGACGACTGTTGTTGTTGTTGGGGTATTAAAGCCAACACTTGTTGTTGGCACGGGCCTTTCCCTTGGTTGGCCCGTAGGAGAGACGACTGACGAAAGCTAACTGGGGTCCTTTGGCGTCAATAGGCGTAGGAGATGATGATGATGATAGTTGAAGACCTGGTCGATGTAAAGATCTGGATCTTAATGAAACGCTTTCCTTGACCTACTCACAATCATACTTTTTGAGTTTTGGTAGAGTTCAATTTCGTCCCCCATAATTTGCACCCTGCAACTTAAGTTTAGCTATTGCTATTACTCTACATGCAAATTCAGATAGGTGTGTTGTTGCAGAGGAAGTGTGTGATGGTAGGAGTCAGTTCCTGAAATATAAGTACAGCAGCAACTAAAAACTTATAAGGAATTACAAGGGTTTTGTGTCTTAGACTCAAGTCCATCCGTGGAGACTCCATTTTGGTCTTGGATAGAGCGAATTTGTTTAAACGTTTATCGAATTTTTATGATCTTGTCTAACTTATTCTTGAATTCGTTTACCGTGTTACTGTTCACTACATCTGCTGGAAGTCTGTTCTATGTATTTGCTATTTTGTATATAAAAAAAAATTAACCGCAGAGTTACAAGGATTTTGGATGTCTCAAAGACTGTAGTCTATTTGCGGAGACTCCATTTGCTCTTGGATAGAGCGAATTAGTTTAATCGTTAAGAGAGTTGTTGTGGTCTTGTCTAACTTATTCTTGAATTCGTTTACCGTGTTACTATTCACTACATCCGCTGGAAGTCTGTTCCATGCATTTGCTATTTTGTATGTAAAGAAATCACCGCAAAGAGAGAGAGAGAGAGAGAGAGAGAGAGAGAGAGAGAGAGAGAGAGAGAGAGAGAGAGAGGGAGGGGGGCAGAGTGACTAATGCCCATGTTTAAAATACCTTAAAGGCTCTTGGGTACGAATGAGCGGACGCATTTTTCTTTCATTTCCTTCATCCTTTTTCACTTTTTTTTTCTTTTTTTTAGGGGGGGGGGGGGGGTAAAGCAAAGGTGGCTTCCTATTTGACGAGCGCAAACGGACAGTATTCGAACCTCCTTTGTATATTCTTTGTGAGAACACCTTTTCCTCTCCTTGTACAGTTGTTTACAAAAGCATACTTAGGATCTTGTTTTGTGAATCACGAGCAAACTGAGCAGGGGAAAGGACTGGTTGACCTGAAGTTACGGGTCCGATGAAAATCTAGAACTAACGAAAAATAATCCATAATATTGAATAAATACTTAAAAGGAAAACTTGAGTATTTGTATTAAAAGGAATGCATGTTATAAGTAAGAAAAGTATATGTTAAATAATTTTATTATAAACGTGGTGAAAGTATTGACAGTGATAGAATGTAAGCCAGAACTTTTCCATGAATCCCTGACATTAAAGAAATTTTAACCACCAGAGTTAAAACGATTAAAGGCTTAAAGGCCCCTTCTCCACCCAAGCTAGGACCAAGGAGGGCCAGGCAATGGCAGCTGATGACTCAGCAGATAGACCTATAGACTCCCCCAAACCCCCCATCCTTAGCTCACAAAGATGGTGAGGATGCAGTGACCAAAGAAACAAACGAGTCTGAGCAGGACTCGAACCCCAGTCAGGGACGTTACCACATTGGCCTCCACAGCCTTGTATATTATTATGAACGATTGAGTAATTTTCGAGTTAGAGTATATTGGCGTTGAATATCGAAGCAATTCTAGTAGTCAGGCCTTCTCCACTATGAGGCTCAATACTACACAGTATTCTAGATGTTTTATTCCAGCTGTGACCAAGTTGTGGAATGATCTTCCTAATCGGGTAGTTGAATCGGTAGAACTTCAAAAGTTCAAACTTGCAGCAAAGGTTTTTATGTTGAACAGGCTGACATAAGTCTTTTTATAGTTTATATAAGACATATCTGTTTTGATGTTACTGTTTTTAGAATATTCTACTTTAATTGATCATTACTTCTCATATCGTTTATTTATTTCCTTATGATCTTTCTTCACTGGCCTATTTTCACCTTTGGCTAATAGCATATTGCTTTATCAGCCAAATGAGTCAATGCTAAAAATTAAATCAAATATATAGTAAATATAACGGATGAAAATAAGCAAATTATGAGGTAAGATTTTGTAATAAATAGAAATTTAATCTCATCTTTAAAATCTTTGTTTCTTAAAGAAAGCAAGGGATAATAATAATAATAATGATAATAATAATAATAATAATAATAATAATAATGACAACAACAACAACAACAACAACAAGGAGAGATTATGAAAGAGAATTAAGATTCTCCGTCAAACTAAAAGTTACAACCCGAGGGCGAACCCGGGGAAAGCTAAGGGAAAGCGGAAGAAAGTTAAGATGTGGAAAGAAAGTGGACTGATATGGCCTTCCACTGTCTTGGATTAGAGTTCTCTTGCTTGAGGGTGCACTTGGACAAGCTGTTCTCTCTCTCTCTCTCTCTCTCTCTCTCTCTCTCTCTCTCTCTCTCTCTCTCTCTCTCTCTCTCTCTCTCCCCTAGTCTTGGGTAGTGCTATAGCCTCCGTACCATGGTCTTCCACTGTCTTGGGTTAGAGTTCTCTTGCTTGAGGGTACACTTGAACAAGCTGTTGTATCTCTCTCTCTCTCTCTCTCTCTCTCTCTCTCTCTCTCTCTCTCTCTCCTAGTCTTTGGTAGTGCCATAGCCTCCGTACCATGGCCTTCCACTGTCTTGGATTAGAGTTCTCTTGCTTGAGGGTGCACTTGGACAAGCTGTTCTCTCTCTCTCTCTCTCTCTCTCTCTCTCTCTCTCTCTCTCTCTCTCTCTCTCCTGTTTATTTCAAGTTTTTATAGTTTATATATAAAAGATCTAATTTAATGTTGTTACTGTTCTTAAACTATTTTATTTTTTCTCTTGTGGCTTATCAATCTCCTTATTTCCTTTTCTCACTGGGCTATTTTTCCCTGTTGGAGCCCTCAAATAAACTATAAAAACTTTAACAAAACCAGAGGAAGAGAAATACGATAGAATAGTGTGTCCAAGTGTACCCTCAAGCAAGAGATCTCTAACCCAAGACAGTGGAAGACCATGGTACAGTCTAGAGAACAATGGTTTGATTTTGGAGTGTCCTTCTCCTAGAAGAGCGGCTTACCATAGCTAAAGAGTCTCCTCTACCCTCACCAAGAGAAAGTAGCCACTGAACAATTACAGTGCAGTAGTTAACCCCTTGGGCGAAGAAGAATTGTTTGATAATCACAGTGTTGTCAGGTGTATGAGGACAGAGGAGAATCTGTTAAGAAAATGACAGATTATTTGGCGTATGTGTAGGTAAAGGGAAAGTGAACCGTAACCAGAAAGAAGGATCCAATGTAGTATTGTCTGGCAAGTCAAAGGACCCCCATAACTCTCTAGCGGTAGTATCTCAACGGGCGGCTGGTGCCCTGGCCAACCTACTGCAATTTATCATTAAGAGCATACACACAATGACAGGCTTACCAAATCTCCAACATAATTTTTTATTGTTTCCTTTCCTCACTGGGCTATTTTCCCTGTTGGGGCCCCTGAGCTTATAGCATCCTGTTTTTCCAACTAGGGTTGTAGCTTAGCAAGTAATATTGATAACAATAAATAATAAGGTTCATCCCTCTGTTTATACAATCGGTAGAAATATTCATGCAAATGTAAGTCTATTAAGCTCTGTCTAATTATCTATAGCTTATATAAATAATAAACACTTGTATCTCAAGCAGGGCAATGCCCTAGAGACGGTCCATATACATACATTATGACCAGCGCCCAAGCTCTCTCTTCACCCAAGCTAGGACCAAGGAGGGCCAGATTCTGTAGAATCTTCAGTTTTAGAAAATGTATCATTCTGAATATAACTCCTGAAAACAATTGGCCTATACAAAAATTTAAAAAACAAATTCTTGTACTTTTTGTACGTTCTCTGTAACATTGTAGAATAGGCTCTTTAGCTATGGTAAGCAGCTCTGCTAGGAGAAGGATACTCTAAAATCAAACCATTGTTCTCTAGTCTTGGGTAGTGTCATAGCCTTAATCCATAGTCTTCCGCTTTCTTGGTTTAGAGTTCCCTTGCGTGAGACTACTCTAAGGCGCACTATTCTATCTGTTTTTTTTTTTTTATTTCCTTTTCTCACTGGGCCATTTTCTCTGTTGGAGCCTTCGGGTGTATATCATCTTGCTTTTCCAGTTAGAATTGATGCGTAATAATAATATTAATAATAATAATAATATCATCGCCTTTTAATATGTCATAAGACTAAATTGTCCATTATTTATCCTGTCCCTTAGACTACATGGCTGTTCGGCTTCCTGTCCGTTTGGCACCTTAGTTTCGGCCACTTGTCTTTCGGCAGAACTGCATTTTGGCATCATGTCCAGACTCCCGTACCACTTTGAAATTCCCACTTGAATAACGCCACGTCCAATCGTCAGTTAGTGCTTTCGCAATCCATGTGACCTGACCTCTAAGAGCTGAACCATATAAAACAAACCGAGTGAAAACAAACAACTAAGCGGTTGCCTCACTACTGAAATCTTCTGGACAACCACGCCAAGGTCATTTGTATTGAAGATCGTGGGAGACACCCAGATGCTCTTTTAAGAGGAATTTTGAAATGGGAGACACCCAGATGTTCTTTTAAGAGGAATTTGGAAATGGGAGACACCCAGATGTTCTTTTAAGAGGAATTTGGAAATGGGAGACACCCAGATGTTCTTTTAAAAGGAATTTTGAAATGGGTGACACCCAGATGTTCTTTTAAGAAGAATTTGGAAATGGGAGACACCCAGGTGTTCTTTTAAGAAATATTTTGGAATGGGAGACACCCAGATGTTCTTTTAAGAGGAATTTTGAAATGGGAGACACCCAGATGTTCTTTTAAAAGGAATTTTGAAATGGGAGACACCCAGATGTTCTTTTAAGAAGAATTTTGAAATGGGAGACACCCAGATGTTCTTTTAAGAGGAATTTGGAAATGGGAGACACCCAGATGTTCTTTTAAGAAAAATTTTGGAATGGGAGACACCCAAATGTTCTTTTGAGAGGAATTTTGAAATGGGAGACACCCAGATGTTCTTTTAAGAAGAATTTTGTAATGGGAGACACCCAGATGTTCTTTTAAGAAGAATTTTGAAATGGGAGACACCCAGATGTTCTTTTAAGAGGAATTTTGAAATGGGAGACACCCAGATGTTCTTTTAAGAGGAATTTGGAAATGGGAGACACCCAGATGTTCTTTTAAGAAAAATTTGGAAATGGGAGACACCCAGATGTTCTTTTAAGAAGAATTTTGAAATGGGAGACACCCAGATGTTATTTTAAGAGGAATTTTGACATGGGAAACACTCAGATGTTCTTTCAAAAGGAATTTTGAAATGGGAGACACCCAGATGTTCTTTTAAGAAGAATTTGGAAATGGGAGACACCCAGATGTTCTTTTAAGAGGAATTTTGAAAAGGGAAACACCCAGATGTTCTTTTAAGAAGAATTTTGAAATGGGAGACACCCAGATGTTCTTTTAAGAAGAATTTGGAAATGGGAGACACCCAGATGTTCTTTTAAAAGGAATTTTGAAATGGGAGACACCCAGATGTTCTTTTAAGAGGAATTTGGAAATGGGAGACACCCAGATGTTCTTTTAAGAAATATTTTGGAATGGGAGACACCCAGATGTTCTTTTAAGAGGAATTTTGAAATGGGAGACACCCAGATGTTCTTTTAAAAGGAATTTTGAAATGGGAGACACCCAGATGTTCTTTTAAGAAGAATTTGGAAATGGGAGACACCCAGATGTTCTTTTAAGAGGAATTTTGAAATGGGAGACACCCAGATGTTCTTTTAAGAAAAATTTTGGAATGGGAGACACCCAGATGTTCTTTTAAGAGGAATTTGGAAATGGGAGACACCCAGATGTTCTTTTAAGAAGAATTTTGTAATGGGAGACACCCAGATGTTCTTTTAAGAGGAATTTGGAAATGGGAGACACCCAGATGTTCTTTTAAGAAGAATTTTGTAATGGGAGACACCCAGATGTTCTTTTAAGAAGAATTTTGAAATGGGAGACACCCAGATGTTCTTTTAAGAGGAATTTGGAAATGGGAGACACCCAGATGTTCTTTTAAGAGGAATTTTGAAATGGGAGACACCCAGATGTTATTTTAAGAGGAATTTTGACATGGGAAACACCCAGATGTTCTTTCAAAAGGAATTTTGAAATGGGAGACACCCAGATGTTCTTTTAAGAAGAATTTGGAAATGGGAGACACCCAGATGTTCTTTTAAGAGGAATTTTGATTTAAGAGGAATTTTGAAAAGGGAAACACCCAGATGTTCTTTTAATAAGAATTTGGAAATGGGAGACCCCCAGATGTTCTTTTAAGAAGAATTTGGAAATGGGAGACACCCAGATGTTCTTTTAATAAGAATTTGGAAATGGGAGACACCCAGATGTTCTTTTAAGAGGAATTTGGAAATGGAAGACACCCAGATGTTCTTTTAAGAAATATTTTGGAATGGGAGACACCCAGATGTTCTTTTAAGAGGAATTTGGAAATGGGAGATACCCAGATGTTCTTTTAAGAAGAATTTGGAAATGGGAGACACCCAGATGTTCTTTTAAGAAGAATTTTGAAATGGGAGACACCCAGATGTTCTTTTAAGAAAAATTTTGGAATGGGAGACACCCAGATGTTCTTTTAAGAGGAATTTGGAAATGGGAGACACCCAGATGTTCTTTTAAGAAGAATTTTGTAATGGGAGACACCCAGATGTTCTTTTAAGAAGAATTTTGAAATGGGAGACACCCAGATGTTCTTTTAAGAAGAATTTGGAAATGGGAGACACCCAGATGTTCTTTTAAGAAAAATTTGGAAATGGGAGACACCCAGATGTTCTTTTAAGAGGAATTTGGAAATGGGAGACACCCAGATGTTCTTTTAAGAGGAATTTTGAGATGGGAGACACCCTGATGTTATTTTAAGAGGAATTTTGACATGGGAAACACCCAGATGTTCTTTTAAAAGGAATTTGGAAATGGGAGACACCCAGATGTTCTTTTAAGAAGAATTTGGAAATGGGAGACACCCAGATGTTCTTTTAAGAGGAATTTGGAAATGGGAGACACCCAGATGTTCTTTTAAGAAAAATTTTGGAATGGGAGACACCCAGATGTTCTTTTGAGAGGAATTTTGAAATGGGAGACACCCAGATGTTCTTTTAAGAAGAATTTTGTAATGGGAGACACCCAGATGTTCTTTTAAGAAGAATTTGGAAATGGGAGACACCCAGATGTTCTTTTAAGAGGAATTTTGAAATGGGAGACACCCAGATGTTCTTTTAAGAGGAATTTGGAAATGGGAGACACCCAGATGTTCTTTTAAGAAAAATTTGGAAATGGGAGACACCCAGATGTTCTTTTAAGAAGAATTTTGAAATGGGAGACACCCAGATGTTATTTTAAGAGGAATTTTGACATGGGAAACACCCAGATGTTCTTTCAAAAGGAATTTTGAAATGGGAGACACCCAGATGTTCTTTTAAGAAGAATTTGGAAATGGGAGACACCTAGATGTTCTTTTAAGAGGAATTTTGAAAAGGGAAACACCCAGATGTTCTTTTAAGAAGAATTTTGAAATGGGAGACACCCAGATGTTCTTTTAAGAGGAATTTGGAAATGGGAGACACCCAGATGTTCTTTTAAGAAAAATTTGGAAATGGGAGACACCCAGATGTTCTTTTAAGAGGAATTTGGAAATGGGAGACACCCAGATGTTCTTTTAAGAGGAATTTTGAGATGGGAGACACCCCGATGTTATTTTAAGAGGAATTTTGACATGGGAAACACCCAGATGTTCTTTTAAAAGGAATTTGGAAATGGGAGACACCCAGATGTTCTTTTAAGAAGAATTTGGAAATGGGAGACACCCAGATGTTCTTTTAAGAGGAATTTGGAAATGGGAGACACCCAGATGTTCTTTTAAGAAAAGTTTTTAAATGGGAGACACCCAGATGTTCTTTTAAGAAGAATTTGGAAATGGGAGACACCCAGATGTTCTTTTAAGAGGAATTTTGAAATGGGAGACACCCAGATGTTATTTTAAGAGGAATTTTGACATGGGAAACACCCAGATGTTCTTTTAAAAGGAATTTTGGAATGGGAGACACCCAGATGTTCTATTAAGAAGAATTTGGAAATGGGAGACACCCAGATGTTCTTTTAAGAGGAATTTGGAAATGGGAGACACCCAGATGTTCTTTTAAGAAAAATTTTTAAATGGGAAACACCCAGATGTTCTTTTAAGAAGAATTTGGGAATGGGAGACACCCAGATGTTCTTTTAAAAGGAATTTTGAAATGGGAGACACCCAGATGTTCTTTTAAGAGGAATTTTGAAATGGGAGACACCCAGATGTTTTTAAGAAGAATTTTGAAATGGGAGATACCCAGATGTTCTTTTAAGAAGAATTTGGAAATGGGAGACACCCAGATGTTCTTTTAAGAAGAATTTTGAAATGGGAGACACCCAGATGTTCTTTTAAAAGGAATTTTGAAATGGGAGACACCCAGATGTTCTTTCAAGAAGAATTTTGAAATGGGAGACACCCAGATGTTCTTTTAAGAGGAATTTGGAAATGGGAGACACCCAGATGTTCTTTTAAAAGGAATTTGGAAATGGGAGACACTCAAATGTTCTTTTAAGAGGAATTTTGAAATGGGAGACACCCAGATGTTCTTTTAAGAGGAATTTTGTAATGGGAGACACCCAGATGTTCTTTTAAGAAGAATTAGGAAATGGGAGACACCCAGATGTTCTTTTAAAAGGAATTTTGAAATGGGAGACACCCAGATGTTTTTTTAAGAGGAATTTGGAAATGGGAGACACCCAGATGTTCTTTTAAGAAGAATTTGGAAATGGGAGACACCCAGATGTTCTTTTAAGAAGAATTTGGAAATGGGAGACACCCAGATGTTCTTTTAAGAAGAATTTGGAAATGAGAGACCCAGATGTTCTTTTAAAAGGAATTTTGAAATGGGTGACACCCAGATGTTCTTTTAAGAAGAATTTTGAAATGGTAGACACCCAGATGTTCTTTTAAGAAGAATTTGGAAATGGGAGACACCCAGATGTTCTTTTAAAAGGAATTTTGAAATGGGAGACACCCAGATGTTCTTTTAAGAGGAATTTGGAAATGGGAGACACCCAGATGTTCTTTTAAGAGGAATTTTGAAATGGGAGACACCCAGATGTTCTTTTAAGAAGAATTTGGAAATGGGAGACACCCAGATGTTCTTTTTAAAAGGAATTTTGAAATGGGAGACACCCAGATGTTCTTTTAAGAGGAATTTGGAAATGGGAGACACCTAGATGTTCTTTTAAGAGGAATTTGGAAATGGGAGACACCCAGATGTTCTTTTAAGAAGAATTTGGAAATGGGAGACACCCAGATGATCTTTTAAGAGGAATTTGGAAATGGGAGACACCCAGATGTTCTTTTATAAGAAATTTTGAAATGGGAGACACCCAGATGTTTTTTATGAGGAATTTGGAATTGGGAGACACCCAGATGTTCTTTTAAGAGGAATTTTGAAATGGGAGACATGCAGATGTTCTTTTAAGAAGAATTTGGAAATGGGAGACACCCAGATGTTCTTTTAAAAGGAATTTGGAAATGGGAGACACCCAGATGTTCTTTTAAGATGAATTTTTAAATGGGAGACACCCAGATGTTCTTTTAAGAGTAATTTGGAAATGGGAGACACCCAGATGTTCTTTTAAGAAGAATTTGGAAATGGGAGACACCCAGATGTTCTTTTAAGAGGAATTTGGAAATGGGAGACACCCAGATGTTCTTTTGAGAGGAATTTTGAAATGGGAGACACCCAGATGTTCTTTTAAGAAGAATTTTGAAATGGGAGACACCCAGATGTTCTTTTAAGAAGAATTTGGAAATGGGAGACACCCAGATGTCCTTTCAAGAGGAATTTTGAAATGGGAGACACCCAGATGTTCTTTTAAAAGGAATTTTGAAATGGGTGACACCCAGATGTTCTTTTAAGAAGGATTTGGAAATGGGAGACACCCAGATATTCTTTTAAGAAGAATTTGGAAATGGGAGACACCCAGATGTTCTTTTAAAAGGAATTTTGAAATGGGAGACACCCAGATGTTCTTTTAAGAGGAATTTGGAAATGGGAGACACCCAGATGTTCTTTTAAGAGGAATTTTGAAATGGGAGACACCCAGATGTTCTTTTAAGAAGAATTTGGAAATGGGAGACACCCAGATGTTCTTTTAAGAAGAATTTGGAAATGGGAGACACCCAGATGTTCTTTTAAGAAGAATTTGGAAATGGGAGACACCCAAATGTTCTTTTAAGAAGAATTTTTAAATTAAAAGAAAGATGTATTGATATTTTTCGTTTGTGATGAGTGATGGGGATTTTTATTATTCAATTATTGAAATGTAGAAATAGATACTGTAGAAAGAGATTTTTTTTTTTTTTAGTGATCTCTGAACCCAGAAATTGTTCGAATTAACCCTTTTACCCCCATGGACGTACCGGTACGTCCTTGCAAAAAAAATTGCTATTTACATCGATTGCATATTTTTGATAACTTTATGAGAAACTTCAGCATTTTCCACAAGAAAGAGACCAACCTGACCTCTCTATGACGAAAATTAAGGCTGTTAGAGCAATTTGAAAATTATATATTGCAAAATGTGCTTGAAAAAAAAAGGCGGAGGGCGGTAAAAGGGGAATGTAAAGCTGACAAACTGAGTAAGGTTTATTGTTATTGACAAGACTTGTGGTAGCCTATCAGAAGCTTCTCTGTTTGTCAGTCTGTTGTACAGGAGTTCGAGACACTTTTATGTGCGATAGTTTATTGTAGTGTCTGCAAGCTCACCATTCTTATGAGCGAGGGAATTGGGGGGGAGCCGGTTTGGGAGGCTACAGGTCTGCCTATTGTCTGCGCGTTGAGTTATCAATAGCCATTGCCTGGCCCACCCTGGTCGTAGGTTGATGGAGAAGGGTCTTTGGTCACTGATCACATGTAGGTATGGGCAGTCTCTTGAGCTTTATCCTGTCCCTTTCCTCTGCCATTCATGAGTGACCTTTAAACCTATTAAGGATGACCAT
>NC_090735.1:1481162-1491162 GCF_036898095.1 Palaemon carinicauda
TTCGAAATGGGGACCTTTTAGATGGTAGATCCTAGGATTTCGAAATGGGGACCTTTTAGATGGTAGATCCTAGGATTTCGAAATGGGGACCTTTTAGATGGTAGAAATGTTCCCTATGGACGCAGCATGGGAGACCTAGGATTTCGAAATGGGGACCTTTTAGATGGTAGATCCTAGGATTTCGAAATGGGGACCTTTTAGATGGTAGAAATGTTCCCTATGGACGCAGCATGGGAGACCTAGGATTTCAAAATGGGGACCTTTTAGATGGTAGATCCTAGGATTTCGAAATGGGGACCTTTTAGATGGTAGAAATGTTCCCTATGGACGCAGCACGGGAGACCTAGGATTTCGAAATGGGGACCTTTTAGATGGTAGAAATGTTCCCTATGGACGCAGCACGGGAGACCTAGGATTTCGAAATGGGGACCTTTTAGATGGTAGAAATGTTCCCTATGGACGCAGCATGGGAGACCTAGGATTTCGAAATGGGGACCTTTTAGATGGTAGAAATGTTCCCTATGGACGCAGCATGGGAGACCTAGGATTTCGAAATGGGGACCTTTTAGATGGTAGAAATGTTCCCTATGGACGCAGCATGGGAGACCTAGGATTTCGAAATGGGGACCTTTTAGATGGTAGATCCTAGGATTTCGAAATGGGGACCTTTTAGATGGTAGAAATGTTCCCTATGGACGCAGCATGGGAGACCTAGGATTTCGAAATGGGGACCTTTTAGATGGTAGATCCTAGGATTTCGAAATGGGGACCTTTTAGATGGTAGAAATGTTCCCTATGGACGCAGCACGGGAGACCTAGGATTTCGAAATGGGGACCTTTTAGATGGTAGAAATGTTCCCTATGGACGCAGCACGGGAGACCTAGGATTTCGAAATGGGGACCTTTTAGATGGTAGAAATGTTCCCTATGGACGCAGCACGGGAGACCTAGGATTTCGAAATGGGGACCTTTTAGATGGTAGAAATGTTCCCTATAGACGCAGCATGGGAGACCTAGGATTTCGAAATGGGGACCTTTTAGATGGTAGAAATGTTCCCTATGGACGCAGCATGGGAGACCTAGGATTTCGAAATGGGGACCTTTTAGATGGTAGAAATGTTCCCTATGGACGCAGCACGGGAGACCTAGGATTTCGAAATGGGGACCTTTTAGATGGTAGAAATGTTCCCTATGGACGCAGCACGGGAGACCTAGGATTTCGAAATGGGGACCTTTTAGATGGTAGAAATGTTCCCTATGGACGCAGCATGGGAGACCTAGGATTTCGAAATGGGGACCTTTTAGATGGTAGAAATGTTCCCTATGGACGCAGCATGGGAGACCTAGGATTTCGAAATGGGGACCTTTTAGATGGTAGATCCTAGGATTTCGAAATGGGGACCTTTTAGATGGTAGAAATGTTCCCTATGGACGCAGCATGGGAGACCTAGGATTTCGAAATGGGGACCTTTTAGATGGTAGATCCTAGGATTTCGAAATGGGGACCTTTTAGATGGTAGAAATGTTCCCTATGGACGCAGCACGGGAGACCTAGGATTTCGAAATGGGGACCTTTTAGATGGTAGAAATGTTCCCTATGGACGCAGCACGGGAGACCTAGGATTTCGAAATGGGGACCTTTTAGATGGTAGAAATGTTCCCTATGGACGCAGCATGGGAGACCTAGGATTTCGAAATGGGGACCTTTTAGATGGTAGATCCTAGGATTTCGAAATGGGGACCTTTTAGATGGTAGAAATGTTCCCTATGGACGCAGCATGGGAGACCTAGGATTTCGAAATGGGGACCTTTTAGATGGTAGATCCTAGGATTTCGAAATGGGGACCTTTTAGATGGTAGAAATGTTCCCTATGGACGCAGCATGGGAGACCTAGGATTTCAAAATGGGGACCTTTTAGATGGTAGATCCTAGGATTTCGAAATGGGGACCTTTTAGATGGTAGAAATGTTCCCTATGGACGCAGCATGGGAGACCTAGGATTTCGAAATGGGGACCTTTTAGATGGTAGATCCTAGGATTTCGAAATGGGGACCTTTTAGATGGTAGAAATGTTCCCTATGGACGCAGCACGGGAGACCTAGGATTTCGAAATGGGGACCTTTTAGATGGTAGATCCTAGGATTTCGAAATGGGGACCTTTTAGATGGTAGAAATGTTCCCTATGGACGCAGCATGGGAGACCTAGGATTTCAAAATGGGGACCTTTTAGATGGTAGATCCTAGGATTTCGAAATGGGGACCTTTTAGATGGTAGAAATGTTCCCTATGGACGCAGCACGGGAGACCTAGGATTTCGAAATGGGGACCTTTTAGATGGTAGAAATGTTCCCTATGGACGCAGCACGGGAGACCTAGGATTTCGAAATGGGGACCTTTTAGATGGTAGAAATGTTCCCTATGGACGCAGCACGGGAGACCTAGGATTTCGAAATGGGGACCTTTTAGATGGTAGATCCTAGGATTTCGAAATGGGGACCTTTTAGATGGTAGAAATGTTCCCTATGGACGCAGCATGGGAGACCTAGGATTTCAAAATGGGGACCTTTTAGATGGTAGAAATGTTCCCTATGGACGCAGCATGGGAGACCTAGGATTTCGAAATGGGGACCTTTTAGATGGTAGATCCTAGGATTTCGAAATGGGGACCTTTTAGATGGTAGAAATGTTCCCTATGGACGCAGCATGGGAGACCTAGGATTTCGAAATGGGGACCTTTTAGATGGTAGATCCTAGGATTTCGAAATGGGGACCTTTTAGATGGTAGAAATGTTCCCTATGGACGCAGCATGGGAGACCTAGGATTTCAAAATGGGGACCTTTTAGATGGTAGATCCTAGGATTTCGAAATGGGGACCTTTTAGATGGTAGAAATGTTCCCTATGGACGCAGCATGGGAGACCTAGGATTTCAAAATGGGGACCTTTTAGATGGTAGATCCTAGGATTTCGAAATGGGGACCTTTTAGATGGTAGAAATGTTCCCTATGGACGCAGCACGGGAGACCTAGGATTTCGAAATGGGGACCTTTTAGATGGTAGAAATGTTCCCTATGGACGCAGCACGGGAGACCTAGGATTTCGAAATGGGGACCTTTTAGATGGTAGAAATGTTCCCTATGGACGCAGCACGGGAGACCTAGGATTTCGAAATGGGGACCTTTTAGATGGTAGATCCTAGGATTTCGAAATGGGGACCTTTTAGATGGTAGATCCTAGGATTTCGAAATGGGGACCTTTTAGATGGTAGAAATGTTCCCTATGGACGCAGCATGGGAGACCTAGGATTTCGAAATGGGGACCTTTTAGATGGTAGAAATGTTCCCTATGGACGCAGCACGGGAGACCTAGGATTTCGAAATGGGGACCTTTTAGATGGTAGATCCTAGGATTTCGAAATGGGGACCTTTTAGATGGTAGAAATGTTCCCTATGGACGCAGCACGGGAGACCTAGGATTTCGAAATGGGGACCTTTTAGATGGTAGAAATGTTCCCTATGGACGCAGCACGGGAGACCTAGGATTTCGAAATGGGGACCTTTTAGATGGTAGAAATGTTCCCTATGGACGCAGCACGGGAGACCTAGGATTTCGAAATGGGGACCTTTTAGATGGTAGATCCTAGGATTTCGAAATGGGGACCTTTTAGATGGTAGATCCTAGGATTTCGAAATGGGGACCTTTTAGATGGTAGAAATGTTCCCTATGGACGCAGCATGGGAGACCTAGGATTTCGAAATGGGGACCTTTTAGATGGTAGAAATGTTCCCTATGGACGCAGCACGGGAGACCTAGGATTTCGAAATGGGGACCTTTTAGATGGTAGAAATGTTCCCTATGGACGCAGCACGGGAGACCTAGGATTTCGAAATGGGGACCTTTTAGATGGTAGAAATGTTCCCTATGGACGCAGCATGGGAGACCTAGGATTTCGAAATGGGGACCTTTTAGATGGTAGAAATGTTCCCTATGGACGCAGCATGGGAGACCTAGGATTTCGAAATGGGGACCTTTTAGATGGTAGAAATGTTCCCTATGGACGCAGCACGGGAGACCTAGGATTTCGAAATGGGGACCTTTTAGATGGTAGATCCTAGGATTTCGAAATGGGGACCTTTTAGATGGTAGATCCTAGGATTTCGAAATGGGGACCTTTTAGATGGTAGAAATGTTCCCTATGGACGCAGCATGGGAGACCTAGGATTTCGAAATGGGGACCTTTTAGATGGTAGAAATGTTCCCTATGGACGCAGCACGGGAGACCTAGGATTTCGAAATGGGGACCTTTTAGATGGTAGATCCTAGGATTTCGAAATGGGGACCTTTTAGATGGTAGAAATGTTCCCTATGGACGCAGCACGGGAGACCTAGGATTTCGAAATGGGGACCTTTTAGATGGTAGATCCTAGGATTTCGAAATGGGGACCTTTTAGATGGTAGAAATGTTCCCTATGGACGCAGCATGGGAGACCTAGGATTTCGAAATGGGGACCTTTTAGATGGTAGATCCTAGGATTTCGAAATGGGGACCTTTTAGATGGTAGAAATGTTCCTTATGGACGCAGCACGGGAGACCTAGGATTTCGAAATGGGGACCTTTTAGATGGTAGAAATGTTCCCTATGGACGCAGCACGGGAGACCTAGGATTTCGAAATGGGGACCTTTTAGATGGTAGAAATGTTCCCTATGGACGCAGCACGGGAGACCTAGGATTTCGAAATGGGGACCTTTTAGATGGTAGAAATGTTCCCTATGGACGCAGCACGGGAGACCTAGGATTTCGAAATGGGGACCTTTTAGATGGTAGATCCTAGGATTTCGAAATGGGGACCTTTTAGATGGTAGAAATGTTCCCTATGGACGCAGCATGGGAGACCTAGGATTTCGAAATGGGGACCTTTTAGATGGTAGAAATGTTCCCTATGGACGCAGCACGGGAGACCTAGGATTTCGAAATGGGGACCTTTCAGATGGTAGAAATGTTCCCTATGGACGCAGCATGGGAGACCTAGGATTTCAAAATGGGGACCTTTTAGATGGTAGATCCTAGGATTTCGAAATGGGGACCTTTTAGATGGTAGAAATGTTCCCTATGGACGCAGCACGGGAGACCTAGGATTTCGAAATGGGGACCTTTTAGATGGTAGATCCTAGGATTTCGAAATGGGGACCTTTTAGATGGTTGAAATGTTCCCTATGGACGCAGCATGGGAGACCTAGGATTTCAAAATGGGGACCTTTTAGATGGTAGAAATGTTCCCTATGGACGCAGCATGGGAGACCTAGGATTTCGAAATGGGGACCTTTTAGATGGTAGAAATGTTCCCTATGGACGCAGCATGGGAGACCTAGGATTTCGAAATGGGGACCTTTTAGATGGTAGAAATGTTCCCTATGGACGCAGCATGGGAGACCTAGGATTTCGAAATGGGGACCTTTTAGATGGTAGATCCTAGGATTTCGAAATGGGGACCTTTTAGATGGTAGAAATGTTCCCTATGGACGCAGCATGGGAGACCTAGGATTTCGAAATGGGGACCTTTTAGATGGTAGGAATGTTCCCTATGGACGCAGCATGGGAGACCTAGGATTTCGAAATGGGGACCTTTTAGATGGTAGATCCTAGGATTTCGAAATGGGGACCTTTTAGATGGTAGAAATGTTCCCTATGGACGCAGCACGGGAGACCTAGGATTTCGAAATGGGGACCTTTTAGATGGTAGAAATGTTCCCTATGGACGCAGCATGGGAGACCTAGGATTTCAAAATGGGGACCTTTTAGATGGTAGATCCTAGGATTTCGAAATGGGGACCTTTTAGATGGTAGAAATGTTCCCTATGGACGCAGCACGGGAGACCTAGGATTTCGAAATGGGGACCTTTTAGATGGTAGATCCTAGGATTTCGAAATGGGGACCTTTTAGATGGTTGAAATGTTCCCTATGGACGCAGCATGGGAGACCTAGGATTTCAAAATGGGGACCTTTTAGATGGTAGAAATGTTCCCTATGGACGCAGCATGGGAGACCTAGGATTTCGAAATGGGGACCTTTTAGATGGTAGAAATGTTCCCTATGGACGCAGCATGGGAGACCTAGGATTTCGAAATGGGGACCTTTTAGATGGTAGAAATGTTCCCTATGGACGCAGCATGGGAGACCTAGGATTTCGAAATGGGGACCTTTTAGATGGTAGATCCTAGGATTTCGAAATGGGGACCTTTTAGATGGTAGATCCTAGGATTTCGAAATGGGGACCTTTTAGATGGTAGATCCTAGGATTTCGAAATGGGGACCTTTTAGATGGTAGAAATGTTCCCTATGGACGCAGCACGGGAGACCTAGGATTTCGAAATGGGGACCTTTTAGATGGTAGATCCTAGGATTTCGAAATGGGGACCTTTTAGATGGTAGATCCTAGGATTTCGAAATGGGGACCTTTTAGATGGTAGAAATGTTCCCTATGGACGCAGCACGGGAGACCTAGGATTTCGAAATGGGGACCTTTTAGATGGTAGAAATGTTCCCTATGGACGCAGCATGGGAGACCTAGGATTTCAAAATGGGGACCTTTTAGATGGTAGATCCTAGGATTTCGAAATGGGGACCTTTTAGATGGTAGAAATGTTCCCTATGGACGCAGCACGGGAGACCTAGGATTTCGAAATGGGGACCTTTTAGATGGTAGATCCTAGGATTTCGAAATGGGGACCTTTTAGATGGTTGAAATGTTCCCTATGGACGCAGCATGGGAGACCTAGGATTTCAAAATGGGGACCTTTTAGATGGTAGAAATGTTCCCTATGGACGCAGCATGGGAGACCTAGGATTTCGAAATGGGGACCTTTTAGATGGTAGAAATGTTCCCTATGGACGCAGCATGGGAGACCTAGGATTTCGAAATGGGGACCTTTTAGATGGTAGAAATGTTCCCTATGGACGCAGCATGGGAGACCTAGGATTTCGAAATGGGGACCTTTTAGATGGTAGATCCTAGGATTTCGAAATGGGGACCTTTTAGATGGTAGAAATGTTCCCTATGGACGCAGCATGGGAGACCTAGGATTTCGAAATGGGGACCTTTTAGATGGTAGGAATGTTCCCTATGGACGCAGCATGGGAGACCTAGGATTTCGAAATGGGGACCTTTTAGATGGTAGATCCTAGGATTTCGAAATGGGGACCTTTTAGATGGTAGAAATGTTCCCTATGGACGCAGCATGGGAGACCTAGGATTTCGAAATGGGGACCTTTTAGATGGTAGATCCTAGGATTTCGAAATGGGGACCTTTTAGATGGTAGAAATGTTCCCTATGGACGCAGCATGGGAGACCTAGGATTTCAAAATGGGGACCTTTTAGATGGTAGATCCTAGGATTTCGAAATGGGGACCTTTTAGATGGTAGAAATGTTCCCTATGGACGCAGCATGGGAGACCTAGGATTTCAAAATGGGGACCTTTTAGATGGTAGATCCTAGGATTTCGAAATGGGGACCTTTTAGATGGTAGAAATGTTCCCTATGGACGCAGCACGGGAGACCTAGGATTTCGAAATGGGGACCTTTTAGATGGTAGAAATGTTCCCTATGGACGCAGCACGGGAGACCTAGGATTTCGAAATGGGGACCTTTTAGATGGTAGAAATGTTCCCTATGGACGCAGCACGGGAGACCTAGGATTTCGAAATGGGGACCTTTTAGATGGTAGAAATGTTCCCTATGGACGCAGCACGGGAGACCTAGGATTTCGAAATGGGGACCTTTTAGATGGTAGATCCTAGGATTTCGAAATGGGGACCTTTTAGATGGTAGAAATGTTCCCTATGGACGCAGCATGGGAGACCTAGGATTTCGAAATGGGGACCTTTTAGATGGTAGATCCTAGGATTTCGAAATGGGGACCTTTTAGATGGTAGAAATGTTCCCTATGGACGCAGCACGGGAGACCTAGGATTTCGAAATGGGGACCTTTTAGATGGTAGATCCTAGGATTTCGAAATGGGGACCTTTTAGATGGTAGATCCTAGGATTTCGAAATGGGGACCTTTTAGATGGTAGAAATGTTCCCTATGGACGCAGCATGGGAGACCTAGGATTTCGAAATGGGGACCTTTTAGATGGTAGATCCTAGGATTTCGAAATGGGGACCTTTTAGATGGTAGAAATGTTCCCTATGGACGCAGCATGGGAGACCTAGGATTTCAAAATGGGGACCTTTTAGATGGTAGATCCTAGGATTTCGAAATGGGGACCTTTTAGATGGTAGAAATGTTCCCTATGGACGCAGCATGGGAGACCTAGGATTTCGAAATGGGGACCTTTTAGATGGTAGATCCTAGGATTTCGAAATGGGGACCTTTTAGATGGTAGAAATGTTCCCTATGGACGCAGCATGGGAGACCTAGGATTTCGAAATGGGGACCTTTTAGATGGTAGATCCTAGGATTTCGAAATGGGGACCTTTTAGATGGTAGATCCTAGGATTTCGAAATGGGGACCTTTTAGATGGTAGAAATGTTCCCTATGGACGCAGCATGGGAGACCTAGGATTTCGAAATGGGGACCTTTTAGATGGTAGATCCTAGGATTTCGAAATGGGGACCTTTTAGATGGTAGAAATGTTCCCTATGGACGCAGCACGGGAGACCTAGGATTTCAAAATGGGGACCTTTTAGATGGTAGATCCTAGGATTTCGAAATGGGGACCTTTTAGATGGTAGAAATGTTCCCTATGGACGCAGCATGGGAGACCTAGGATTTCGAAATGGGGACCTTTTAGATGGTAGATCCTAGGATTTCGAAATGGGGACCTTTTAGATGGTAGAAATGTTCCCTATGGACGCAGCATGGGAGACCTAGGATTTCAAAATGGGGACCTTTTAGATGGTAGATCCTAGGATTTCGAAATGGGGACCTTTTAGATGGTAGAAATGTTCCCTATGGACGCAGCATGGGAGACCCAGGATTTCGAAATGGGGACCTTTTAGATGGTAGATCCTAGGATTTCGAAATGGGGACCTTTTAGATGGTAGAAATGTTCCCTATGGACGCAGCACGGGAGACCTAGGATTTCGAAATGGGGACCTTTTAGATGGTAGATCCTAGGATTTCGAAATGGGGACCTTTTAGATGGTAGATCCTAGGATTTCGAAATGGGGACCTTTTAGATGGTAGAAATGTTCCCTATGGACGCAGCACGGGAGACCTAGGATTTCGAAATGGGGACCTTTTAGATGGTAGATCCTAGGATTTCGAAATGGGGACCTTTTAGATGGTAGATCCTAGGATTTCGAAATGGGGACCTTTTAGATGGTAGAAATGTTCCCTATGGACGCAGCATGGGAGACCTAGGATTTCGAAATGGGGACCTTTTAGATGGTAGATCCTAGGATTTCGAAATGGGGACCTTTTAGATGGTAGATCCTAGGATTTCGAAATGGGGACCTTTTAGATGGTAGAAATGTTCCCTATGGACGCAGCACGGGAGACCTAGGATTTCAAAATGGGGACCTTTTAGATGGTAGATCCTAGGATTTCGAAATGGGGACCTTTTAGATGGTAGATCCTCGGATTTCGAAATGGGGACCTTTTAGATGGTAGATCCTAGGATTTCGAAATGGGGACCTTTTAGATGGTAGAGTTTTTAAGGATGCAATACCTCGGGAGACCTAGTATTTCTAAATTAGGATCATTTAGAAGGCAGCAGCGTGCTTGTAAATTTTTATGTTTTATGTAGAGATTAATTGAATTGATTGAATTGCCTGATTAAAGAGATTTTAGGGACGCAACACGGGAGAATTTAAATTTCTAAATGGGGACTATTTAGATGACAGAAGCGTTCTACGTAAATTTATATATTTTATGTAGAGACTAATTAAATTGCACCTTCTTAGAGAGGATTATTTTTCAATTGAAGCACAGTAAGCTGACACTACAGTAGTTCAACTATGAGGAAGATTCCAGTATTATTTGAATTGAAGTT
>NC_090735.1:1496162-1520387 GCF_036898095.1 Palaemon carinicauda
TTTACAGTGGAAAGGGGGGGGGGGGGGAGAAGGGCGTTGTATGGCGAGACCTTATGGCTTCTAAAGTCTCATTATATTTATGGCTTTCATTCGCTTCAAACACAAGAGGCGAACACCGCATTCCTTCTGCCTCCGAAAGGCTTCTCTTCCTCCTCCGTTTTTGGTCCTACTCAGGGCATCCTCTACGACGCCTCTACGCTTCTAGAAGGGATTGGATTGCTCAACGGGGAAATCATCCGTTGAGGGGGACCAGACACGTTTTAGTCGGTGCAGGCGTTGTTTATTATTATTATTATTATTGTTATGATTATTGTTATTATTAGCTAAGCTAAAACCCTAGGTGGAAAAGCAGGATGCTCTAAGCCCAAGGGCTTCAACAGGAAAAAAAATAGCCCAGCGAGGAAAGGAAACGAGGAAATAAATAGTGGACGATCACCAGAAACTTTATTATTATTATTATCATTATTATTAGTATTATTATCATTATTATTATCATTATTATTATTATTATTATCATTGAGATAAGGAATTATTATTATTATTGTTGTTATTATTATTATTATTATTATTATTATTATTATTATTATTATCATTATCATTGAGATAAGGAATTATTATTATTATTGTTATTATTATTATTATTATTATTATTGTTATTATTATTATTATTATTATTATTTATTACGAGCTAAGCTACAACACTAGATGGAAAAGCAGCATGCTACAAGCCCAAGGGCTCCGATAGGAATAACAGCCTAGTGAGGAAAGGAAATAAGGAAATAAATACACTACAAGAGGAATGGGTTTGAACTTTGCCATAAGGGAATATGCAACACACACTTAAGGGAAATACGGCCATAGGAAAATTCTATTTGAATTAGCGACATAATGTTAAGAGGCAGAGGAGACTTGCCTAGTGCTAAGCATCTCAAGAGGCTGCGAGGTGAGACCCGTCCAGAAATACCCAGTAGCTGGAAAAAGAAATCTAGAGCAAAGGTGGTACCTCTCCCAAACAATCTAACTAATCTGAACTAGATAAATATTATTATTATTATTATTATTATTACTATCCAAGCTACAACCCTAGTTGGAAAAGCAAGATGCTATAAGCCCAGGGGCTCCAACAGGGAAAAATAGCCCAGTGAGGAAAGGAAATAAGGAAATAAATAAATGAAGAGAACAAATTAACAATAAGTCATTCTAAAATAAGTAACAACGTCAAAACAGACATGTCATATATAAACTATTAACAACATCAAAAACAAAAATGTCATAAATAAACTATAAAAAGACTCATGTCCGCAATATCCCCAACAAAGTAATTTCCCGGGAAATGGGATCAAATGACCAATATGGCTAACTATAATAAATTTTTTTTAATGTGGCGCATTTGTACGGACTTGCAGGGGTGCCCTTTTTGCTAGGAAAAGTTTCCTACTAACTGATTGATTGGACAAAATAAATCTAACCAATCAGCTGGTAGGAAACTTTTCCGAGTTAAAGGGGCACCCCTGCGAGTCAGTGCAAATGCGCCTCATAAAAAAAATTGTTTATAGTGGCAATAATATTGCTAAAGCAATCATGTCCAAACGCAACATGTGTCAGATTCAGAACCTTCACAAGATAGACAAATTAAAGACGAAGGCAAATTTATTAGAGCACAAACATAGAATTGCATCTACCTGAAAAATATTATTATTATTGTTATTATTTTTATTATTATTATTAATTGCTAAGCTACAACCCTAGTTGGAAAAGCAGAATGCTATAAGCCCAGGGGCTCCAACAGGGAAAATAGCCCAAAGAGGAAAGGAAATATGGAAAAAATAAATATTTTAAGAATAATACTAAAATATCTACTATATAAACTTTAACAAAACATGAGGAATTGAAATTATATAGAATAGTGTACCCGAGTGTACCCTTGGGCAAGAGATCTCTAACCCAAGATAGTGGAAGACCATGGTACAGAGGCTATGGCACTACCCAAGACTAGAGAACAATGGTTTGATTTTGGAGTGTCCTTCTCCTAGAAGAGCTGCTTACCATAGCTAAAGAGTCTCTTCTACCCTTACCAAGAGGAAAGTAGCCACTGAACAATTACAATGCAGTAGTTAACCCCTTTGGTGAAGAAGTATTGTTTGGTAATCTCAGTGTTGTCAGGTGTATGAGGACAGAGGAGAGTCTGTAAAGAATAGGCCAGTCAAA
Organism: Palaemon carinicauda; assembly: GCF_036898095.1. Lineage (NCBI taxonomy): Eukaryota > Metazoa > Arthropoda > Malacostraca > Decapoda > Palaemonidae > Palaemon > Palaemon carinicauda. The sequence goes on from NC_090735.1 coordinate 1,498,371, forward strand.
GTATTCTTAGCTCTTGGGAACAATAGCGAAACAGTTACGGTACAATGCAAAATTGGCTGATCTTCTAGTCTCCTGGGTAGTACAGTGGTAACATGTTTGCCTAGCATTCCGTGGCAGCAGATCGATCCCATCCTGGGACCACGAGTTTAAACTGTTTACTGGGGAGGCCACTGCTGTGGTTGGGCACCACAGTATGGCGTTGGGCTTACCCAGCTGACGTTCTGGTGAGTATCTATTCTGATGAAATTGGAACTGAAACCAGACACCTTTACCTTTTATTTAACATATACTTAGAATTCGCATGGCAACAAATCGATCCCATCCCGGGGCTGCAAGTTTACACTGTTTACTGGGGAGGCTACTGCTGTGGTAGGGCACCATAGTGGGGAGTTGGGCTTACCTGGCTGACGTGCTGGTGAGCATATATTCTGATGACACTGGAACTGGAACCAGACACCTTTACCTTTTATTTAACATATAACTTTTTACTTTAGTGTATACTGAAGAATGCATACTTTCGTACTTTAGTGTATACTGAAGGATACATACTTTCGTACTTTAGTGTATACTGAAGGATGCATACTTTCGTACTTTAGTGTATACTGAAGGATACATACTTTCGTACTTTAGTGTATACTGAAGGATGCATACTTTCGTACTTTAGTGTATACTGAAGGATACATACTTTCGTACTTTAGTGTATACTGAAGAATGCATACTTTCGTACTTTAGTGTATACTGAAGAAAGCATACTTTCGTACTTTAGTGTATGCTGAAGGATGCATACTTTCGTACTTTAGTGTATACTGAAGGATGCATACTTTCGTACTTTAGTGTATACTGAAGGATGCATACTTTCGTACTTTAGTGTATACTGAAGGTTTAGTGTATACTGAAGAATGCATACTTTCTTACTTTAGTGTATATTGAAGGATGCATACTTTCGTACTTTAGTGTATACTGAAGAATGCATACTTTCGTACTTTAGTGTATACTGAAGAATGCATACTTTCTTACTTTAGTGTATACTGAAGGATGCATACTTTCGTACTTTAGTGTATACTGAAGAATGCATACTTTCTTACTTTAGTGTATACTAAAGGATGCATACTTTCGTACTTTAGTGTATACTGAAGGATGCATACTTTCGTACTTTAGTGTATACTGAAGGATGCATACTTTCGTACTTTAGTGTATACTGAAGAATGCATACTTTCTTACTTTAGTGTATACTAAAGGATGCATACTTTCGTACTTTAGTGTATACTGAAGGATGCATACTTTCTTACTTTAGTGTATACTAAAGGATGCATACTTTCGTACTTTAGTGTATACTGAAGAATGCATACTTTCTTACTTTAGTGTATACTAAAGGATGCATACTTTCGTACTTTAGTGTATACTGAAGGATGCATACTTTCGTACTTTAGTGTATACTGAAGGATGCATACTTTCGTACTTTAGTGTATACTGAAGGATGCATACTTTCGTACTTTAGTGTATACTGAAGGATGCATACTTTCGTACTTTAGTGTATACTGAAGGATGCATACTTTCGTACTTTAGTGTATAGTGAAGGATGCATACTTTCGTACTTTAGTGTATACTGAAGGATGCATACTTTCGTACTTTAGTGTATACTGAAGAATGCATACTTTCGTACTATAGTGTATACTGAAGAATGCATACTTTCGTACTTTAGTGTATACTGAAGAAAGCATACTTTCGTACTTTAGTGTATACTGAAGAAAGCATACTTTCGTACTTTAGTGTATACTGAAGGATACATACTTTCGTACTTTAGTGTATACTGAAGGATACATACTTTCGTACTATAGTGTATACTGAAGAATACATACTTTCTTACTTTAGTGTATACTGAAGAATACATACTTTCTTACTTTAGTGTATACTGAAGAATACATACTTTCGTACTTTAGTGTATACTGAAGGATACATACTTTCGTACTATAGTGTATACTGAAGAATACATACTTTCTTACTATAGTGTATACTGAAGAAAGCATACTTTCGTACTTTAGTGTATACTGAAGGATACATACTTTCGTACTATAGTGTATACTGAAGAATACATACTTTCTTACTTTAGTGTATACTGAAGAATGCATACTTTCGTACTTTAGTGTATACTGAAGAAAGCATACTTTCGTACTTTAGTGTATGCTGAAGAATGCATACTTTCGTACTTTAGTGTATACTGAAGAAAGCATACTTTCGTACTTTAGTGTATGCTGAAGAAAGCATACTTTCGTACTTTAGTGTATACTGAAGAATACATACTTTCGTACTTTAGTGTATACTGAAGGATACATACTTTCGTACTTTAGTGTATACTGAAGGATACATACTTTCTTACTTTAGTGTATACTGAAGGATACATACTTTCGTACTTTAGTGTATACTGAAGGATACATACTTTCGTACTTTAGTGTATACTGAAGGATACATACTTTCGTACTTTAGTGTATACTGAAGAAAGCATACTTTCGTACTTTAGTGTATACTGAAGGATACATACTTTCTTACTTTAGTGTATACTGAAGGATACATACTTTCGTACTATAGTGTATACTGAAGAATACATACTTTCTTACTTTAGTGTATACTGAAGGATACATACTTTCGTACTATAGTGTATACTGAAGGATACATACTTTCTTACTTTAGTGTATACTGAAGGATACATACTTTCGTACTTTAGTGTATACTGAAGGATACATACTTTCTTACTTTAGTGTATACTGAAGGATACATACTTTCGTACTTTAGTGTATACTGAAGGATACATACTTTCGTACTTTAGTGTATACTGAAGAATACATACTATTTTACTTTAGTGTATACTGAAGAATACATACTTTCGTACTTTAGTGTATACTGAAGGATACATACTTTCGTACTTTAGTGTATACTGAAGGATACATACTTTCGTACTTTAGTGTATACTGAAGGATACATACTTTCGTACTTTAGTGTATACTGAAGGATACATACTTTCGTACTATAGTGTATACTGAAGGATACATACTTTCGTACTTTAGTGTATACTGAAGGATACATACTTTCGTACTTTAGTGTATACTGAAGAAAGCATACTTTCTTACTTTAGTGTATACTGAAGAATGCATACTTTCGTACTTTAGTGTATACTGAAGAATGCATACTTTCGTACTTTAGTGTATACTGAAGAAAGCATACTTTCTTACTTTAGTGTATACTGAAGATTGCATAATTTCTTACTTTAGTGTATACTGAAGGATACATACTTTCGTACTTTAGTGTATACTGAAGGATACATACTTTCGTACTTTAGTGTATACTGAAGGATACATACTTTCGTACTTTAGTGTATACTGAAGGATACATACTTTCGTACTTTAGTGTATACTGAAGGATACATACTTTCGTACTTTAGTGTATACTGAAGAATGCATACTTTCGTACTTTAGTGTATACTGAAGAAAGCATACTTTCTTACTTTAGTGTATACTGAAGAATGCATACTTTCGTACTTTAGTGTATACTGAAGAATGCATACTTTCGTACTTTGGTGTATACTGAAGAAAGCATACTTTCTTACTTTAGTGTATACTGAAGAATGCATACTTTCGTACTTTAGTGTATACTGAAGAAAGCATACTTTCTTACTTTAGTGTATACTGAAGAAAGCATACTTTCTTACTTTAGTGTATACTGAAGGATACATACTTTCGTACTTTAGTGTATACTGAAGGATACATACTTTCGTACTTTAGTGTATACTGAAGGATACATACTTTCTTACTTTAGTGTATACTGAAGGATACATACTTTCGTACTTTAGTGTATACTGAAGGATACATACTTTCGTACTTTAGTGTATACTGAAGAATGCATACTTTCGTACTTTAGTGTATACTGAAGAAAGCATACTTTCTTACTTTAGTGTATACTGAAGGATACATACTTTCTTACTTTAGTGTATACTGAAGAATGCATACTTTCTTACTTTAGTGTATACTGAAGAATGCATACTTTTTTATTTTAGTGTATATTAAAGAATACACCCTGGAATTTTATACCCACAAGAGCCGCCTGGGTATTTTTTTTTTCCATTATATAATATTACTTCATACTTCTGAGCAACCTCTCATAGTTGGCAGTAACTGTCAAGTTTCTCTTTTACTGATTAGATAATGCTTGTCTAGCAAATCTCATCTTATGAATGAATATCTCTCATGGCATCTGTCCATCAGGGCATAATTAATGATGAAGAATGTACTTTTCCTGTGGTAATTTAATCATTTTTAAAGAGGCTTATCTCATCACCGTATTATTATTATTATTATTATTATTATTATTATTATTATTATTATTATTATTATTAGCAAAGCTACAACCCCAGTTGGTAAAGCAAGAGGCTAAAAGGGCGATAACAAGGAAAAATAGTCCAGTGAGGAAAGCCAACAAGGAAATAAATAAACTACAAGAGAAGTAATGAACAATTAGAATCAAATATTTTGATTCATTTTCAAAAACCTTGAAGCCTATATTGATTCATTTTCAAAAACCTTGAAGACTATATTGATTCATTTTCAAAAACCTTGAAGCCTATATTGATTCATTTTCAAAAACCTTGAAGCCTATATTGATTCATTTTAAAAAACCTTGAAGCCTGTCTTCAGTGCGTTTTCTATGCATAAGCATATTATTTTCTTACATATAACAATTATAAATATAGTTAATTAAGTCTGAACTATATTCATAGCGGGCGTTAAGGTTATCACACCTTTAGGCATTGGGTAAAGGTATCGTGTTAGAGGTCAAATGAGCCACAGTATTGTTTCGGAAAATTTCCACATATATCTAAGTTCCATTCCCAACTATCTCAAAGATACTCAGATTCTATAAACTAATTTTAAAAGGGGGAAATTAATGAAGTTTACTCTCTGTAATATTATTAATATTGTTTAAGATTATGTCACGCAACACACGCACACACACATATATATATTCTTCTTCACCCATAGGGTACTGCACTGTAATTGTTCAGTGTGTTCAGTGGCTACTTTCCTCTTGATAAGGGTAGAAGAGACTCTTTAGCTAAGGTAAGAAGCTCTTCTAGGAGAAGGACACTCCAAAATCAAACCATTATTCTCCAGTCTTGGATAGTGCCATAGCCTCTGTACCATGGCCTTCCACTGTCTTGGGTTAGAGTTCTCTTGCTTGAGGGTACACTCGGGCACACTATTCTATCTAATTTCTCTTCCTCTTGTTTTGTTAAGGTTTTATAGTTTATATAGGAAATATATATTTTAATGTTGTAACTATTCTTAAAATATTTTATTTTCCCTTGTTTCCTTTCCTCACTGGGCTATTTGGAGCCCATGGCTTATAGCATCCTGCTTTTCCAACTAGGGTTGTAGCTTAGCAAATAATAATAATAATAATAATAATAATAATATATTGTAGAATTTTTACAAATATCATATTATGCCTAATAGAAAGACGACTAGACTTGAATAAACCTAGAGAACAGTCAGGCTTTTTAAGTGGATTCTTAAGGCTGGTCAGTAATTGTCAGATATATTTTACATCCTAAAAGAAGTTTACGACTAACAAGAGCCATTTTCGCAAGCCTTAACAACTGCGTTTATAGAAGGCAACAACTGTCCCTATAAACCATAACTTGCTCCCACGCAGGCTGCCTTAATTAGGCCGCTCTTGCATGCCCCAGCCTTCCTTCTCGTACTCATAGGCATAAGTATAAACCTCGAAGGTTCCGATCTTGCATGCCCCAACCTTCCTTCTCGTCCTCATAGGCATAAGTGTAAACCTCGAAGGTTCCGCTCTTGCATGCCCCAGCCTTCCTTCTCGTCCTCATAGGCATAAGTATAAACCTCGAAGGTTCCACTCTTGCATGCCCCAGCCTTCCTTCTCGTCCTCATACACATAAGTGTAAACCTCGAAGGTTCCGCTCTTGCATGCCCCAGCCTTCCTTCTCGTCCTCATAGGCATAAGTGTAAACCTCGAAGGTTCCGCTCTTGCATGCCCCAGCCTTCCTTCTCGTCCTCATAGGCATAAGTATAAACCTCGAAGGTTCCGCTCTTGCATGCCCCAGCCTTCCTTCTCGTCCTCATAGGCATAAGTGTAAACCTCGAAGGTTCCGCTCTTGCATGCCCCAGCCTTCCTTCTCGTCCTCATAGGCATAAGTATAAACCTCGAAGGTTCCGCTCTTGCATGCCCCAGCCTTCCTTCTCGTCCTCATACACATAAGTATAAACCTCGAAGGTTCCGCTCTTGCATGCCCCAGCCTTCCTTCTCGTACTCATAGGCATAAGTATAAACCTCGAAGGTTCCGATCTTGCATGCCCCAACCTTCCTTCTCGTCCTCATAGGCATAAGTGTAAACCTCGAAGGTTCCGCTCTTGCATGCCCCAGCCTTCCTTCTCGTCCTCATAGGCATAAGTATAAACCTCGAAGGTTCCGCTCTTGCATGCCCCAGCCTTCCTTCTCGTCCTCATACACATAAGTATAAACCTCGAAGGTTCCGCTCTTGCATGCCCCAGCCTTCCTTCTCGTCCTCATAGACATAAGTATAAACCTCGAATGTTCCGCTCTTGCATGCCCCAGCCTTCCTTCAGCCTTCCTTCAGTTTTCCTTCTCGTCCCCATAGCCCATAAACATAAGTATAAACCTCGAAGGTTCCGCTCTTGCGTGCCCCAGCCTTCCTTCAGCCTTCCTTATCGTCCTCATAGACATAAGTATAAACCTCGAAGGTTCCGCTCTTGCGTGCCCCAGCCTTCCTTCAGCCTTCCTTATCGTCCTCATAGACATAAGTATAAACCTCGAAGGTTCCGCTTTGCATGCCCCAGCCTTCCTTCTCGTCCTCATAGGCATAAGTATAAACCTTGAAGGTTCCGCTCTTGCATGCCCCAGCCTTCCTTCTCGTCCTCATAGGCATAAGTATAAACCTTGAAGGTTCCGCTCTTACGTGCCCCAGCCTTCCTTCAGCCTTCCTTATCGTCCTCATAGACATAAGTATAAACCTCGAAGGTTCCGCTCTTGCATGCCCCAGCCTTCCTTCTCGTCCTCATAGGCATAAGTATAAACCTTGAAGGTTCCGCTCTTGCATGCCCCAGCCTTCCTTCTCGTCCTCATACACATAAGTATAAACCTCGAAAGTTCCGCTCTTGCATGCCCCAACCTTCCTTCTCGTCCTCATAGGCATAAGTATAAACCTCGAAGGTTCCGCTCTTGAATGCCCCAGCCTTCCTTCTCGTCCTCATAGACATAAGTATAAACCTCGAAAGTTCCGCTCTTGCATGCCCCAGCCTTCCTTCAGCCTTCCTTCAGTTTTCCTTCTCGTCCCCATAGCCCATAAACATAAGTATAAACCTCGAAGGTTCCGCTCTTGCATGCCCCAGCCTTCCTTCTCGTCCTCATAGACATAAGTATGAACCTCGAAGGTTCCGCTCTTGCATGCCCCAGCCTTCCTTCAGCCTTCCTTCAGTTTTCCTTCTCGTCCCCATAGCCCATAAACATAAGTATAAACCTCGAAGGTTCCGCTCTTGCATGCCCCAGCCTTCCTTCTCGTCCTCATAGGCATAAGTATAAACCTCGAAGGTTCCGCTCTTGCATGCCCCAACCTTCCTTCAGCCTTCCTTCAGTTTTCCTTCTCGTCCCCATAGCCCATAAACATAAGTATAAACCTCGAAGGTTCCGCTCTTGCATGCCCCAGCCTTCCTTCTCGTCCTCATAGACATAAGTATAAACCTCGAAGGTTCCGCTCTTGCATGCCCCAGCCTTCCTTCAGCCTTCCTTCAGTTTTCCTTCTCGTCCCCATAGCCCATAAACATAAGTATAAACCTCGAAGGTTCCGCTCTTGCATGCCCCAGCCTTCCTTCTCGTCCTCATAGGCATAAGTATAAACCTCGAAGGTTCCGCTCTTGCATGCCCCAGCCTTCCTTCAGCCTTCCTTCAGTTTTCCTTCTCGTCCCCATAGCCCATAAACATAAGTATAAACCTCGAAGGTTCCGCTCTTGCATGCCCCAGCCTTCCTTCTCGTCCTCATAGACATAAGTATAAACCTCGAAGGTTCCGCTCTTGCATGCCCCAGCCTTCCTTCAGCCTTCCTTCAGTTTTCCTTCTCGTCCCCATAGCCCATAAACATAAGTATAAACCTCGAAGGTTCCGCTCTTGCATGCCCCAGCCTTCCTTCTCGTCCTCATAGACATAAGTATAAACCTCGAAGGTTCCGCTCTTGCATGCCCCAGCCTTCCTTCAGCCTTCCTTCAGTTTTCCTTCTCGTCCCCATAGCCCATAAACATAAGTATAAACCTCGAAGGTTCCGCTCTTGCATGCCCCAGCCTTCCTTCTCGTCCTCATAAACATAAGTATAAACCTCGAAGGTTCCGCTCTTGCATGCCCCAGCCTTCCTTCTCGTCCTCATAGGCATAAGTATAAACCTCGAAGGTTCCGCTCTTGCATGCCCCAGCCTTCCTTCAGCCTTCCTTCAGTTTTCCTTCTCGTCCCCATAGCCCATAAACATAAGTATAAACCTCGAAGGTTCCGCTCTTGCATGCCCCAGCCTTCCTTCTCGTCCTCATAGGCATAAGTATAAACCTCGAAGGTTCCGCTCTTGCATGCCCCAGCCTTCCTTCTCGTCCTCATAGGCATAAGTATAAACCTCGAAGGTTCCGCTCTTGCATGCCCCAGCCTTCCTTCTCGTCCTCATAGGCATAAGTATAAACCTCGAAGGTTCCGCTCTTGCATGCCCCAGCCTTCCTTCTCGTCCTCATAGACATAAGTATAAACCTCGAAGGTTCCGCTCTTGCATGCCCCAGCCTTCCTTCTCGTCCTCATAGGCATAAGTATAAACCTCGAAGGTTCCGCTCTTGCATGCCCCAGCCTTCCTTCTCGTCCTCATAGACATAAGTATAAACCTCGAAAGTTCCGCTCTTGCATGCCCCAGCCTTCCTTCAGCCTTCCTTCAGTTTTCCTTCTCGTCCCCATAGCCCATAAACATAAGTATAAACCTCGAAGGTTCCGCTCTTGCATGCCCCAGCCTTCCTTCTCGTCCTCATAGGCATAAGTATAAACCTCGAAGGTTCCGCTCTTGCATGCCCCAGCCTTCCTTCAGCCTTCCTTCAGTTTTCCTTCTCGTCCCCATAGCCCATAAACATAAGTATAAACCTTGAAGGTTCCGCTCTTGCATGCCCCAGCCTTCCTTCTCGTCCTCATAGACATAAGTATAAACCTCGAAGGTTCCGCTCTTGCATGCCCCAGCCTTCCTTCTCGTCCTCATAGGCATAAGTATAAACCTCGAAGGTTCCGCTCTTGCATGCCCCAGCCTTCCTTCTCGTCCTCATAGACATAAGTATAAACCTCGAAGGTTCCGCTCTTGCATGCCCCAGCCTTCCTTCTCGTCCTCATAGGCATAAGTATAAACCTCGAAGGTTCCGCTCTTGCATGCCCCAGCCTTCCTTCTCGTCCTCATACACATAAGTATAAACCTCGAAAGTTCCGCTCTTGCATGCCCCAGCCTTCCTTCAGCCTTCCTTCAGCTTTCCTTCTCGTCCCCATAGCCCATAGACATAAGTATAAACCTCGAAGGTTCCGCTCTTGCGTGCCCCAGCCTTCCTTCAGCCTTCCTTCTCGTCCTCATAGACATAAGTATAAACCTGGAAGGTTCCGCTCTTGCGTGCCCCATCCTCCCTTCAGCCTTCCTTCTCGTCCTCATAGGTATAAACATGAACCTCGAAGACCTTAACAAGCATCTTGCTGGCACACAACAGCTATCTTGGTAAGACATCGACTCTAAACAGTGCCCCAGAAGGAATGACTCTTACAGCAGAAACCTTTCAGCTGATGAGAGGATACGGTTCTCTTTTACGAGGCTGTTTCGAACCCCCCCTCCCCCCCTCCCCTCCTCAGACCAGCTCTTTATGCCCTAACCGGTCGAATGCAAAACGTCTCCCACTCAAAGAAAACTCTGCTGGATTTACTGCTGACCCCATGGCCAATTTTATACCCATCTATTTTTAAACTTTTATGCGTAAATCTATTTATAGCCGGACATGGCGGAGTCTTATCCAAGCGCATACAAATGGCTTTAGTGTATCCCGTCACCTGCATCCCAAATTAGCTAGCTTTATTGAGAGAAGAAAATTTCCTCTACTCGCTCATACGAGTCAAGACACGGGTCAAGATCTCTAGGTGAGACCGAGGCCAATAGAATTTTACTCAATTGGCCTTGGGTGAGACAGCCAACTCGTTCAATCACTTGCGACGAACAGCGATTGGTGCCTGGGTCGTTTGGGTATTTTTAGAACAGATCAGACACGCATACCAGCATTGACTTACCTACACCAACATATTCCCAAGCAGGTAAGGCCTAACGGTGGGGCGTACCTTGGCAGACGATACGCTCCAGAAGTTATGCATTAAGTTACATTTCCAGGTGGCCTCGAGAAGATTACAGGTGTGAAATGTTATCGTTAGTCTGATCTTCTTCTTATGCTGATTGCCCGAAGCTTTTCTCCGGACGAGAGCTATAAGAAAAAATGTCATAGCCCCAAAGTTTGTCTCATCATAATTCGTCCAAATCTGAAAACTTACATGGGAAACTCCTATCTATTTTTTTCTTTTCTTTTTATAAAATGGAATTCGTGTAAAATTATAGTCCTCATTTTCAAAATTCTTGCCAAAAAAAAAAAGTTTAATGCTGACCTAGACAAGAAAGATAACATTGGAAGACTGTTTTACCATACTTTTTTCGTTTCTTATAAAAAAAAAAATGATCAAACCATCGATCTGTTCAGACTAAATTATAGTATTACTGAGATTTCCATTTCGTCAAAACGATAAGATCTCTCTCTCTCTCTCTCTCTCTCTCTCTCTCTCTCTCTCTCTCTCTCTCTCTCTCTCTCTCTCTCTCTCTCTCTCTTTGAAGAACACAAAGTATAATCAAACATGAAATACGTTTTATTATAAATGTCATCCATTGTTTTTTTTAACGCGAAAACTGAAATACATACATTTACACATACTTCAATAGTTGTGTTGACATATATATATATATATATATATATATATATATATATATATATATATATATATATATATATATACATACATACATATATATGAGTGGTGACACCTATATATATATATATATATATATATATATATATATATGTGTGTGTGTGTGTGTGTGTGTGTGCGCGTGTGTGTGTGTAGTGTTGTATGCAAAATAACAGGAACACATCATGAATATATCATAGAGACGAAATTAGTGAAGTTTCACTCAGTATTTTCACCTTGTTTATCACAGTCTACAGGGACTAGTGGTTTATTGCTCACACACACACACACACACACACACACACACACACACACACTGCACTAGTTGAAGAATTGGTAATGTTATTTGTGGTAGCTCAAGCCCTAACGATTATAACCCCATTTTCATAACTCCTATATTATCTAAAGTTTTTACACGTCTTGTGGCAAAAACGTCCAAAGAAGTAAGCTGAGGGTAATAATCTGTTCCATGGTTTGCAATTTCCTTTTGAGGAGACCTTGGCCTCTTGTGGCGTGGTTGGTTTCGACCTGGCCTTTCATTAGAAGGGGCCAGCGTTCAATCACAAGTATGAGGTAGAAATGTATTTCTATTTGAACTCCATGTTGTGTGGATATATATATATATATATATATATATATATATATATATATATATATATATATATATATATATATATATATATATTGTATATATATATATATCAGGACCGCTGCAGCTTAGCCTGTTACGTTTATTATTATTATTATTATTATTATTATTATTATTATTATTTAGAATTGTTATTTTTATTGTTAATATACCTGTTGATCTTTATTTTAACTGTTATTATTATACAAAAGTGTAACAAACACAATATAACCAACTTTGGGTATTTCCCCCGTAGAGTTTTATGTTTTTCGGAACATTCTTGTAAAGAGGCTACTTTGTTGCAAATCTAAAAGTCAGATCTATCTTTTTCCAAGGAGCGACACTTTTGAAAACAGATATTCACCAGTAGCTCTGGGAGTTTATTCCTTTTAAAACAACGCTTTTCCTTTTTGATGTTGTTAATAGTTTATATAGGACATATCTGTTTTGACGTTGTTAATAGTTTATATAGGACATATCTGTTTTGACGTTGTTAATAGTTTATATATGACATATCTGTTTTGACGTTGTTAATAGTTTATATAGGACATATCTGTTTTGACGTTGTTAATAGTTTATATAGGACATATCTGTTTTGACGTTGTTAATAGTTTATATAGGACATATCTGTTTTGACGTTGTTAATAGTTTTTATAGGACATATCTGTTTTGACGTTGTTAATAGTTTATATAGGACATATCTGTTTTGACGTTGTTAATAGTTTATATAGGACATATCTGTTTTGACGTTGTTATATCGGACATATCTGTTTTGACGTTGTTAATAGTTTATATAGGACATATCTGTTTTGACGTTGTTATATCGGACATATCTGTTTTGACGTTGTTAATAGTTTATATAGGACATATCTGTTTTGACGTTGTTAATAGTTTATATAGGACATATCTGTTTTGACGTTGTTAATAGTTTATATAGGACATATCTGTTTTGACGTTGTTAATAGTTTATATATGACATATCTGTTTTTAACGTTGTTAATAGTTTGTATAGGACATGTCTGTTTTTGACGTTGTTAATAGTTTATATAGGACATATCTGTTTTGACGTTGTTACTGTTTTTAGAATGATTTATTGTTAATTTGTTCTCATCATTTATTTATTTCCTTATTTCCTTTCCTCACTGGGCTATTCTTCCCTATTGGAGCCCTTGGGCTTATAGCATCTTGCTTTTCCAGCTAGGGTTGTAGCTTGGCTAGTAATAATAATAATAATAATAATAATAATAATAATAATAATAATAAAAATAATAATGATAATAATAGAGGAGAATGAGAACTATCTGTCGTCTGCAGAAATCGTGTTTAACATCGTCTGCGAGGTCACGCCTTTAACACATTTTTTTTTATTTCAGTTCTCGCGACAGACAGTAGTAAAACTCAATAAAAAAAAAGAAAAATGATTAAATGAAAGAGAAATAACTCAAAAAAAGAGAAAAGAAAAATAACGCAAAGATAGAGAAAAGAGAAATAACTCAAGGAAAGATAAATAATTCAAAGAAGATAAATAACTCAAAGAAAGAGAAATTCATATATATATATATATATATATATATATATGTATGTATATATGTATGTATATATATGTATATATATATGTATATATATATATATATATATATATATATATATACATATATATATATACTGTATATATATACATATATATATAAAATGGTGTGTAAAGTGTACATATTTATCGTAAGAAAAAAAAATTCGCAATGATGCAAAATTTTTCAAAGAATGATTAAATAGAATAATTAGACGAACTCGCATATCTCCTGTTATCAACTGGATAGCAGCTAGTCCAGACGAAGTTGGCCCTATTCCAGCACTTTGGAAAACCGTCTCTATTCCAATTATATTGTTAGATGTAAGACCTCTTAGCTCTGAGTAGCCAGACGACTTCGACTTCGACTTCGACTTCGAAGACGAACTGTTGCCTCAAAAAATAACAATCCTGGATAACTACTTACGTTATCGTTGAACTCTCGCGAAACCCCATTGCTAATCGTGTGAGTTTATGAGGCTGATTGTAGATCGGGGTTCGATTTTAAACCCTTTTAAAGTGTTTTCACCTTTCAAATGCAAAGACGCGACCTGTTGAATTTAATAGAGGTTATCGTATTATAGTGAAAGAACACTTCCGTATAGTTTTTATTAGTTTTGTTCTTTAAAGAAACCCAGTCAAACAGACTAAAAGTCCTTTATTTTTAGACGCAGTTTCTCTCCTCCGAGTCAATTTAGAACTACGAAATCTTTCCTAACACTAAAATTCATTATTATTATTATTATTATTATTATTATTATTATTATTATTATTATTACTAGCCAAGCTACAACCCTAGTTGGAAAAGCAAGATGCCATAAGCCTAAGGGCTCCAACAGGGAAGAATAGCCCAGTGAGGAAAGGAAATATGGCAATAAATAAAAGATGAGAGCAAATTAATAATAAATCATTCTAAAAACAGTAATAACGTCAAAACAGATATGTCATATATAAACTATAAAAAGACTTATGTCAGCCTGTTCAACATAAAAACATTTTCTGCAAGTTTGAACTTTTGAAGATCTACTCATTCAACTACCCGATTAGGAAGATCATTCCACAACTTGGTCACAGCTGGAATAAAACTTCTAGAATACTGTGTAGCATTGAGCCTCATGGTGGAGAAAGAAGTGTGGTATGAACACTTCACAATGCGAAGAGTTCTCTGTTTTATGAAAAGCAGTGACCCATCTCCGGATGCACAAACGGTACCATAAAAGCCGGGACAAAGGCACATAAAAGCCACACGCACACACATATGCACACACACACAAACATAGAAGTGTGTGTGACACACGTGCGCGAGGAGGAAACATGTAGAGATCCGGGAGGATTTTAATTTATGCTCTCTCTCTCTCTCTCTCTCTCTCTCTCTCTCTCTCTCTCTCTCTCTCTCTCTCTCTCTCTCTCTCTCTCTGCTAATATCTGACATTTTATTCACCATAATTAGATGACGTAATGAAAAACCGAGATATGCATGACATCATTGTGAACGGGTGGTGAATGTCCAAATGCCCTCGTCAGCCTCTTTGAGATTCCCGTTGAGATGTCTTAATGGCCAAGACCTTTGTAATTAAAGGAGACACAGACAACTACGAGTTCCGGGAAGAAGAAGAAGAAGAAGAGGTGAAGAAGAAGAAGAAGATGTTTATAGCGAAGAGAATCCGGAGAATAACACGGATGATAGTGAAATTGACAATGATAAAGATCATATTCATGGTGATAATTATAAGAAGAAGAAGGAAAACTGATAATGAAAGTTATATGAAACAAATAATAGAAGAAGAAGAAGAAGAAGAAGAAGAAGAAGAAGAAGAAGAAGAAGATGTTTATAGCGAAGAGAATCCGGAGAATAACACGGATGATAGTGAAATTGACAATGATAAAGATCATATTCATGGTGATAATTATAAGAAGAAGAAGGAAAACTGATAATGAAAGTTATATGGAACAAGTAATAGACATAGCGAAGATAACAATTTTCTCGTTTACTTTGTCTTCCACTGTCTTGGTGTAGAGTTCTCTTGCTTGAGGGTAGTACACTCAGGCACACTATTCTATCTTATTTCTCTTCTTTTTTTATTTATTTTTTCTATTTCTGTATGAAAGATTAATTTGATTTTTTTTTACTCTTACAATATTTTATTTCAATTGTTCATTATTTCTCATGTAGTTTATTTATTTCCTTATTTCCTTTCCTCGATGGGCTATTTTTCCCTATTGAAACCCTTCGACTTACAGCATTTTTCTTTTTCATCTAAGGTTGTAGCTTGGACAACAACAACAACAACAACAATAATAATAATAATAATAATAATAATAATAATAATAATAATAATAATAATAATAAATGTCTAAACATTGATCTCCGCAGAATGTTACAGAAATGATAAGACAATTTCTTAGTCTTTCTTCCATCTGTCAGAAGGAATGGTCATCTTAGCAAGCGAGCAGTCATGCCAGAGCGATTTTTTTAAGTAGCTGATCATATCTGCTTGTATATATATATATATATATATATATATATATATATATATATATATATATATATATATATACTGTGTATATATATATATATATATATATATATATATATATATATATATATGATAATTGATCACCTTTAATTATTCTTTTAAAAAATGCTGTTTTGTGCCTAATGTAAGATAGACTTTTGTTGTTGTTGTTGTTGTTTTTGATTGCCTCCGCCAACGAAGTTGGGAGGTGGTTATGTTTTCACCTCTGTTTGTGTGTTTGTGTGTGTGCGTGTATCTTTTTATGAACAGCTTCCTGGCCACAATTTTAATCGTAGAGTAATGAAACTTGCAGAGATTAGCTGTTATGCAAAAATCTGGGAATGGTTAGATTTTGGAAGGTCAAGGTCAAAGGTCAAGGAAAATATTAATTTCACGTAATGAGCCATAAGTTTGGACATCGTTGTCACTGAGACTTCAAACTTGGTTCATATTTGAGTGTATGAAAATCCACGCCAATTAATACATGTTAAGGTCAAAGGCAGTTTATTTTGTTTTGAGGGGACAACAATAGACTATTTCCGCTAGCAGCTGTTTCTACAAGCTTCGAATATTTATGTTCCGTTGTTGTCAAACAATCATGGGACTGTAGCCATATTTGAAAATTATCTAAGTTGTCTGATGAAAAAAAAAAAAACTTAGCCTTGATTCTAAACCTGTAGAATATGGAAATGTATATTGAGGAATGTAAGAGAAAAGGCATCCTATTATCAATTTTTTTTAATGAGACGCATTTGTAATGACTCGTAGGGGTGCCCTTTTAGCTCGGAAAAATTTCCTACTATCTGATTGGTTAAAATTATTTTGTCCAATTAATCAGCAAGTAGGAAAATTTTCTAAGCTAAAAGGGCACCCCTGCGAGTCAGTACAAATGGGCGTCATTAAGCAATTGAGTATAGTGATGTTCAGTTTTCATTCTGTGATTCAGGAGGCAGTTTGGGTCCATCTTTCCTCAGCACTTCGAGAATCAAATAGACAGAAATATCCATTGTTATTATTATTATTATTATTATTATTATTATTATTATTATTATTATTATTATTATTATTATTATTACTAGCTTAGCTACAGCCCTAGTTAGAAAAGCAGGATGCTATAAGCCCAAGGGATCCAACAGGGAAATATAGTCCAGTCAGGAAAAGAAAGCAAAGTTGACTTCCATCTGTCTCTTCTGCACAGATCACACGAAGGCAGACGACTGCAAGCCCTCCAAGGCACACAGCAGCAGCGGCAGAAAGTCGAAAAAGCACAAGAGTCGCCAGCAGGAGCTGGAGGAACATCAGATAGAGGAACTCCTGCAGCGTCAGGTTTTGATGAAGCACGTGCAAGAGGTCGTTCTTGGAGAGGACAGCAACAACCCGAGCATCATGGATGGCGGAGGGGGGAAGTGGACAGCAGCTTCCAGAGGAAAGCATCTTCAAAGAAAAAGGGAAGAAAAGCAAAAGGAAGAAGAAAAGTAAGCAAAGACAATGAAAGGGACTCTCTCTCTCTCTCTCTCTCTCTCTCTCTCTCTCTCTCTCTCTCTCTCTCTCTCTCTCTCTCTCTCTCTCTCAGATTACGCAAAATTTGTATCTTCATATGAATGCATTAATTTTAATTCTTTATTACAAAATCAATGTTCTCTCTCTCTCTCTCTCTCTCTCTCTCTCTCTCTCTCTCTCTCTCTCTCTCTCTCTCCAAACACAAATATATATACATATAAATATATATATATATATATATATATATATATATATATATATATATATATATATATATATATGTATGTATCATCGGTGGTTGCTAGTCCACTACAGGACAAATGCCTCAAACATGCTCCACACATATCTGTTATTGGTCTTTCCAAGCCAGTTTATACCCGCAAATTTTCTTAGCTCGTCAATCTGTCGTCTTCTCTTCCTTCCCTGCTTCGTTTGCGATCTCTAGGGACCCATTCTGTTATTCTTAATGTCCATCGATTATCTGTCATTCTTATTTTATGCCCTGCACATGTCCATTTCTTTTCTTACATGTTGTTAGAATATCGTCTACTTCTCATAATGTTATTCCCATCATTATTCTTTTCATAGCTCTTTGAGTTATAACTAGCTTGTGGTCTAAGGCTTTAGTAAGGCTCCAAATTTGAGATACTACCGCTAGAGAGTTATGGGGACCTTTGACTGGATCCTTCTCTCTGGTTACGGTTCTTTCCCTTTGCCTACACATACACCGAATAGTCTGGCCTATTCTTTAAAGATTCTCCTCTGTCCTCATACACCTGACAACACTGAGATTACCAAACAATTCTTCACGCAAGAGGTTAACTACTACACTGCAATTGCTCAGTAGCTACTTTCCTCTTGGTAAGGGTAGAAGAGACTCTTTAGCTATGATAAGCAGCTCTTCTAGGAGAAGTACACTCCAAAATCAAACCATTGTTCTCTAGTCTTGGGTAGTGCCATAGCCTCTGTACCATGGTCTTCCACTGTCTTGGGTTAGAGTTCTCTTGGTTGAGGGTACACTCGGGCACACTATTCTATCTAATTTTTCTTCCTCTTGTTTTGTTAAAGTATTTATTATTTATATAGGAATTATTCATATTAATGTTTTAACTGTCCTTAAAATGTTTTATTTTTCCTTGTCTCCTTTCCTCACTGGGCTATTTTTCCTGTTGGAGCTCCTGGGCTTATAGCATTCTGCTTTTCCAACTAGGGTTGTGCTTAGCAATTAATAATAATAATAATGATAATAATAATAATAAGGGTTGGACTATCTGCTTAAGTACTTTTCTTGTTAAAGCAAAGTGGCATTTTATTTTTCATAATCTCATTTGTATGCCAATAGCTCTCCATATCATGCTTATCCTTCTTTTAATTTCGGTCTCATGTATTAACAATCTCTCTCTCTCTCTCTCTCTCTCTCTCTCTCTCTCTCTCTCTCTCTCTCTCTCTCTCTCTCTCTCTCGTACTAATGGAACTATTTTACCTTTCAGAATGCGAGAAAAGCCGCAAACGAAGAAGAAAAGACCAAAAGTCCAGAAAAGATCACGCCTGATCTTTCTCTCCTCTCTCTCTCCTACGAATGTGAATGGCGATGTGGATGAGAACAGCAGAAAGGATGTGAAACGAGAAATAAAGGAAGGGGAAGAAAGGTAGGAAATGGAGGAAAATTCGATAGTTACGTGAAAAAATAAATGAGTTTTGAAATCAAGAGGCAGAGATATTCGGAAGGAAGTCAGGGAAGCGAAGTGAAGTGGACAGATTGGCCCTCTTCTGTTTTGTTTCGACTCGTTGAAATAGGATTGATTCACACCAGGACCTGATTGAGTCCTGATTCACACTATCGGTCCAGTCGCGCTCCGCTCTCGCTCCAGTCACGGTCCGGTCCGCTCTCGCACCGGTCTCGCTCCGGTCCGCTCTCGCACCGATCTCGCTCCGGTCATGATATAAAAAAAATCAATATGTACAATAACAGGCTAATACTCACTGCGTAAATACATATCCTAGTATCATAATTGTATATTCCTATACAATTATGCTTTTTTTCCTTATATTTATAATTTTACCAAGACTGATCGGACCGAGAGCGAACCGAAGGTGTATACAGTACCTAGATCGAACCGAGACTGGAGCGTGACCGGACCGATAGTGCGAATCAACCCATATTGTACAGCATTGTTTAGACATGTCTATATTTTCCAGTGCCATGAACAAAACCGAGAATATCTAGAGGCAGCTCAAAGATTCTGATAATTTACAAAGTACTATAAATCATGTACAGAGGCTCCTCAACTTACGAACTTAATTGGTTCCAAGACGGTGTTTGTAAGTCGAATTTTGTTGAACGGGTATATGGCCGAGGACTATGAAGCGTGAAGTATGAGATGATGATGAATAGGGAAGTATTGAATTAAAAGCTCAAGATAGAAACGACCGGCAAAATCTAATCGAGGCCCTTTGCGTCAATAGGCGTACGAGGAGATGATGATGGTTAAAGGGAAAGAAGACTAAATTAACTTGAAAAAAAGATAATTGTATTTTCTGCTGGTAAATTTTGATAGGTTTGAAAAGAGCCAAGTTTATTGAGAAGGTTTTTATGTGAAGCAAAGCTAAATACAAGGAGTCAATTATCACCCTATATCCTGATGGTGAACGTTGCCACTTCTGGATATGTTTAGGAAAATTTTGATAAGTTACCAAACGTTTGATAACTTATCAAACATTTGGTAAGTTACCAAACGTCTGATAAGTTACAAAACGATTGATAAGTTATCAAACGTTTGATAACTTACCAAACGTTTGATAACTTACCAATCGTTTGATAAGCTACCAAACGTTTGATAACTTACCAAATATTTGATAAGTTACCAAAGGTTTGATAACTTACCAAACGTTTGATCACTTACCAAATATATGATAAGCTACCAAACGTTTGTTGATAAGCAAAGGAGATGAGTCCAGAGACATTAGAGTTCCAGGAATGAAAAGATATTCTTCAATATCTCATGAAATTAAACATTACGAAGCCCGTTGGTGCGTGAGAGTGTTCCAAAGCCTTTCGAAGCGAAAATTGAAATCTAATTGAAATGTTTATATATTCAGAGTTATATCTCGAGTGAAAACTGGTGAGCCCTGCACATCAACAGTCATTTATACAGGTCATGAACCATCTACGTTCAGCCTATGACTCTTATTTAGTACACAATATATCAAAATGTGTTAATGAAATATATTTTATAATCCATTGTTGTATTTTGCTCCATGCTATATAACTCGAGCACTGCACTGTTAAAAAATTGCCGTATAAAAACGGTAAATAGCTTGGAATAAATGTTGACAGGCATTTACCCATTTAGAAACGGATACATTGACGTAAAGGAGTGATATTATGGTCGCCAACCAGTGAAAAGATAATAACAAAGCAAGGTAAAATTACGGCCGCCTGTATCGTACTGAAATACGGCTGAAAATAGTATATTTTTACCGAGAATTTTCGATTATCTTTTTTTTTCTTTTTTTTCAACTGCGTATTTAGAAAATTTTTACCGAGAATTTTCGATTAATTTTTTTTTTATTTCAACTGCGTTTTTAGAAAATTTTTACCGAGAATTTTCGATTAAAATTACCTATTTTTTTCAACAGTGCTTATTTAATAAGATTTTCCATTGTCTGCCTTATTTAGCTGTGACCATTACGCGTTTAGTAGATTTGTGGAACAATTGAAATGATACGAAAATGAAGAGCTATTAGGAGACAAACTTATGTATACGAGAAGAAATGGAGCGAATAATCACCGTGACTATTTCATCCAGATTGTAACTTTTGACATAATTTCCAATATTATTATTATTATTATTATTATTATTATTATTATTATTATTATTATTATTACTACTACTACTACTACTACTAGCTAAGCTACAACCCTAGTTGGAAAAGCAAGATGCTATAAGCCCAATGGCTCCAACATGGAAAAATAGCCCACTGAGGAAAGGAAATAAGGAAAAAAAATTAACGATATAAGAAGTAATGAACGATTAAAATTGAATATTTTGAAAACATTAACAACATTAAAACAAATATTTTATGTATGAACTATAAAAAGACTTATGTCAGCCATTTCATCATAAAAACATTTGCTGCAAGTTTGAACTTTTGAAGTTCCACCGATTCAACTACCCCGATTTGAGAATTTTTTCTCCATTAATTGAACCTGGAATTATTATTATTATTATTTATTTAATTTTTTTTTTTGAGAAAGAAAAGGTCTTTATAATTAACTTTTCGTAGTCCCCTGAAGGACAAAGGCTCTCTTCTATCAGAAATATTTTAATACAATAAAAACATGGTTTTAGCTTCTCAAGTATGAGAAAGAGAAATATATGAATTAGTGTATGAGATGAAGAATAGATGGAGTTTTATCATAGATATGTCCCCGTTTCCTTTCAAAGAGTACAAGTAACAACTCTCTTTTCTAATTAAAATCATAATTTATTAATTCTCGCATTTCCGAAGGAATATAGATCAGTGTATGATAAAAAAAAGACTGATTTTTAACATAAATATGTCCAGTTTCCTCTCAGAAAGCATAAGTAACAACTCTCTTTTCTGATCAAAATCGTAATTTATTAATTATCGCTGTGTGAAATGTTGAATGCTTTCGAACGAACATGATGAAATGACTGTAGGGGCTACTGTATATGACCAGAAAAGCAGCCCTTGAA